>NW_027552809.1:0-56317 GCF_045843805.1 Urocitellus parryii | reverse complement strand
TGGAAGGTTGGCAACCCCTTTCAATCAAAGTGATTCTCGTCAGTCTCTTCTTGGGCTACTTCAATAGGACACAAACCATAGCGATAGAACTTGGAACTACATTATTGTGGCAAGTTTCAAAGAGCTAGCACATACCGTGTTTGATTTAGACTTCCAACTACATGTATCCATATAGGAGACAACAGAGTGAAACCTAAACATGAAAACGGTTACTGCAAAGGAACGGTTTAACCTAGAAGAACGAAATTTGGTGAGCCAAGTGGGATTGGTGTACTTATCATTACCTGCCATTATCATCAAGATTGGGTGAAAAAATGTTTGCTGAGATTTCAGGAAACTCGTAGTTTTTTGGAGCTTGGCAACCCCTTTCAATGAAAGTGATTCTCGTCAGTCTCTGCTTGGGTCTATTTCAATAGGACACAAACCATAGCGATAGAACTTGGAACTACATTATTGTGCCAAGTTTCAAAGAGCTAGCACAAACCGTGTTTGATTTAGAGTTCCAACTACATGTATCCATATAGGAAGTGAAACCTAAACATGAAAACGGTTACTGCAAAGGAACGGTTTTAACCTAGAAGAACGAAATTTGGTGAGCCAAGTGGGATTGGTGTACTGATCATTACCTGCAAGTATCATCAAGATTGGGTTAAAACATGTTTGCTGAGATTTCAGGAAACTCGTAGTTTTGTGGCAGCTTGGCAACCCCTTTCAATGAAAGTGATTCTCGTCAGTCTCTTCTTGGGGCTACTTCAATAGGACACAAACCATAGCGATAGAACTTGGAACTACATTATTGTGCCAAGTTTCAAAGAGCTAGCACAAACCGTGTTTGATTTAGACTTCCAACTACATGTATCCATATAGGAGACAACAGAGTGAAACCTAAACATGAAAACGGTTTCTGCAAAGGAACCGTTTAACTTAGAAGAACGAAATTTGGTGAGCCAAGTGGGATTGGTGTACTTATCATTACCTGCCAGTATCATCAAGATTGGGTGAAAAAATGTTTGCTGAGATTTCAGGAAACTCGTAGTTTTGTGGCAGCTTGGCAACCCCTTTCAATGAAAGTGATTCTCGTCAGTCTCTTCTTGGGGCTACTTCAATAGGACACAAACCATAGCGATAGAACTTGGAACTACATTATTGTGCCAAGTTTCAAAGAGCTAGCACAAACCGTGTTTGATTTAGACTTCCAACTACATGTATCCATATAGGAGACAACAGAGTGAAACCTAAACATGAAAACGGTTTCTGCAAAGGAACCGTTTAACTTAGAAGAACGAAATTTGGTGAGCCAAGTGGGATTGGTGTACTTATCATTACCTGCCAGTATCATCAAGATTGGGTGAAAAAATGTTTGCTGAGATTTCAGGAAACTCGTAGTTTTTTGGAAGGTTGGCAACCCCTTTCAATGAAAGTGATTCTCGTCAGTCTCTGCTTGGGGCTACGTCAATAGGGACACCAACCATAGCGATAGAACTTGGAACTACATTATTGTGCCAAATTTCAAAGAGCTAACAGAAACCGTGTTTGATTTAGAGTTCTAACTACATGTATCCATATAGGAGAAAACAGAGTGAAACCTAAACATGAAAACGGTTACTGCAAAGGAACGGTTTAACCTAGAAGAACGAAATTTGGTGAGCCAAGTGGGATTGGTGTACTGATCATTAAATCGAAGTATCATCAAGATTGGATGAAAAAATGTTTGCTGAGATTTCAGGAAACTCGTAGTTTTGTGGAAGCTTGGCAACACCATCAAATGAATGTGATTCTCGTCAGTCTCTGCTTGGGGCTACATCCATAGGACACAAACCATAGCGATAGAACTTGGAACTACATTATTGTGCAAAGTTTCAAAGAGCCAGCACAAACCGTGTTTGATTTAGAGTTCCAACTACATGTATCCATATAGGAGAAAACAGAGTGAAACCTAAACATGAAAACGGTTAATGCAAAGGAACGGTTTAACCTAGAAGAACGAAATTTGGTGAGCCAAGTGGGATTGGTGTACTGATCATTACCTGCAAGTATCATCAAGATTGGAGGAACAAATGTTTGCTGAGATTTCAGGAAACTCGTAGTTTTTTGGAAGCTTGCCAACCCCTTTCAATGAAAGTGATTCTCGTCAGTCTCTGCTTGGGGCTACTTCCATAGGACACAAACCATAGCGATAGAACTTGGAACTACATTATTGTGCCAAGTTTCAAAGAGCTAGCACAAACCGTGTTTGATTTTGAGTTCCAACTACATGTATCCATATAGGAGAAAACAGAGTGAAACCTAAACATGAAAACGGTTACTGCAAAGGAACGGTTTAACCTAGAAGAACGAAATTTGGTGAGCCAAGTGGGATTGGTGTACTGATCATTACCTGCCACTATCATCAAGACTGGGTGAAAAAATGTTTGCTGAGATTTCAGAAAATAGTAGTTTTTTGGAAGCTTGGCAACCCCTTTCAATGAAAGTGATTCTCGTCAGTCTCTGCTTGGGGCTACTTCCATAGGACACAAACCATAGCGATAGAACTTGGAACTACATTATTGTGCCAAATTTCAATGAGCTAACAGAAACCGTGTTTGATTTTAGAGTTCCAACCACATGTATCCATATAGGAGAAAACAGAGTGAAACCTAAACATGAAAACGGTTACTGCAAAGGAACGGTTTAACCTAGAAGAACGAAATTTGGTGAGCCAAGTGGGATTGGTGTACTGATCATTACCTGCAAGTATCATCAAGATTGGGTGAAAAAAAGTTTGCTGAGATTTCAGGAAACTCGTAGTTTTTTGGAAGCTTGGCAACCCTTTCAATGAAAGTGATTCTCGTCAGTCTCTTCTTGGGGCTACTTCAATAGGACACAAACCATAGCGATAGAACTTGGAACTACATTATTGTGGCAAGTTTCAAAGAGCTAGCACATACCGTGTTTGATTTAGACTTCCAACTACATGTATCCATATAGGAGACAACAGAGTGAAACCTAAACATGAAAACGGTTACTGCAAAGGAACGGTTTAACCTAGAAGAACGAAATTTGGTGAGCCAAGTGGGATTGGTGTACTTATCATTACCTGCGATTATCATCAAGATTGGGTGAAAAAGTGTTTGCTGAGATTTCAGGAAACTCGTAGTTTTTGGAGCTTGGCAACCCCTTTCAATGAAAGTGATTCTCGTCAGTCTCTGCGTGGGGCTACTTCAATAGGACACAAACCATAGCGATAGAACTTGGAACTACATTATTGTGGAAAGTTTCAAAGAGCTAGCACAAACCGTGTTTGATTTAGAGTTCCAACTACATGTATCCATATTGGAGAAAACAGAGTGAAACCTAAGCATGAAAACGCTTACTGAAAAGGAACGGTTTAACCTAGAAGAACGAAATTTGGTGAGCTAAGTGGGACTGGTATACTGATCCTTACCTGCAAGTATCATCAAGATTGGGTGAAAAAATGTTTGCTGAGATTTCAGGAAACTCGTAGTTTTGTGGAAGCTTGGCAACACCATCAAATGAATGTGATTCTCTTCATTCTCTGCTTGGTGGTACATCCATAGGACACAAACCATAGCGATAGAACTTGGAACTACATTATTGTGCCAAATTTCAATGAGCTAACAGAAACCGTGTTTGATTTAGAGTTCCAACTACATGTATCCATATAGGAGAAAACAGAGTGAAACCTAAACATGAAAACGGTTACTGCAAAGGAACGGTTTAACCTAGAAGAACGAAATTTGGTGAGCCAAGTGGGATTGGTGTACTCATCATTACCTGCAAGTATCATCAAGATTGGGTGAAAAAAAGTTTGCTGATATTTCTGAAAACTCGCAGTTTTTTATAGCTTGGCAACCCCTTCCAATGAATGAGATTCTCGTCAGTCTCTTCTTGGGGCTACTTCAATAGGACACAAAGCATAGCGATAGAGCTTGGAATTACATTACTGTGCCAAGTTTCAATGAGCTTGCACAAACGTGTTTGATTTAGAGTTCCAACTACATATATCCATACAGGAGAAAACAGAGTGAAACCTAAACATGAAAACGGTTTCTGCAAAGGAACCGTTTATCATAGAAGAACGAAATTTGGTGAGCCAAGTGGGATTGGTGTACTTATCATTATATGCCAGTATCATCAAGATTGGGTGAAAAAATGTTTGGTGAGATTTCAGGAAACTCGTAGTTTTTTGGAGCTTGGCAACAGCTTTCAATGAAACTGATTCTCGTCAGTCTCTGCTTGGGGCTACTTACATAGGACACAAACCATAGGGATAGAACTTGGAACTACATTATTGTGCCAAGGTTCAAAGAGCTAGCACAAACCGTGTTTGATTTAGAGTTCCAACTACATGTATCCATATAGGAGAAAACAGAGTGAAACCTAAACATGAAAACGGTTACTGCAAAGCAACGGTTTAACCTAGAAGTACGAAATTTGGTGAGCCAAGTGGGATTGGTGTACTGATCATTACCTGCAAGTATCATCAAGATTTGGTGAAAAAATGTTTGCTGAGATTTCAGGAAACTCGTAGTTTTGTGGAAGCTTGGCAACACCTTCAAATGAATGTGATTCTCCTCAGTCTCTGCTTGGGGCTACTTCAATAGGACACAGAATATAGCGATAGAACTTGGAACTACATTATTGTTCCAAATTTCAAAGAGCTAACAGAAACCGTGTTTGATTTAGAGTTCCAATTACATGTATCCATATAGGAGAAACAGAGTGAAACCTAAACATGAAAACGGTTACTGCAAAGGAACCGTTTAATCTAGAAGAACGAAATTTGGTGAGCCAAGTGGGATTGGTGTACTGATCATTACCTGCCAGTATCATGAAGATTGGGTGAAAAAATGTTTGCTGAGATTTCAGGAAACTCGTAGTTTTTTGGAAGCTTGGCAACCCCTTTTAATGAAAGTGATTCTCGTCAGTCTCTGCTTGGGTCTACTTCAATAGGACACAAACCATAGTGATAGAACTTGGAACTACATTATTGTGCCAAATTTCAGAGAGCTAACAGAAACCGTGTTTGATTTAAAGTTCCAACTACATGTATCCATATAGGAGAAAACAGAGTGAAACCTAAACATGAAAACGGTTATTGCAAAGGAACGGTTTAACCTAGAAGAACGAAATTTGGTGAGCCAAGTGGGATTGGTGTACTGATCAATACCTGCAAGTATCATCAAGATTGGTGAAAAAATGTTTGCTGAGTTTTCAGGAAACTCGTAGTTGTTTGGAGCTTGGCAACCCTTTCAATGTAAGTGATTCTCGTCAGTCTCTGCGTGGGGCTACTACCATAGGACACATCCATAGCGATAGAACTGGGAACTACATTATTGTGCCAAGTTTCAAAGAGCTAGCACAAACCGTGTTTGATTTAGACTTCCAACTACATGTATCCATATAGGAGAACACAGAGTGAAACCTAAACATGAAAATGGTTACTGCAAAGGAACCGTTTAACATAGAAGAACGAAATTTGGTGAGCCAAGTGGGATTGGTGTACTTATCATTACCTGCCAGTATCATCAAGATTGGGTGAAAAAATGTTTGCTGAGATTTCAGGAAACTCGTAGTTTTTTGGAAGGTTGGCAACCCCTTTCAATGAAAGTGATTCTCGTCAGTCTCTTCTTGGGGCTACTTCAATAGGACACAAACCATAGCGATAGAACTTGGAACTACATTATTGTGGCAAGTTTCAAAGAGCTAGCACATACCGTGTTTGATTTAGACTTCCAACTACATGTATCCATATAGGAGACAACAGAGTGAAACCTAAACATGAAAACGGTTACTGCAAAGGAACGGTTTAAACTAGAAGAACGAAATTTGGTGAGCCAAGTGGGATTGGTGTACTTATCATACCTGCCATTATCATCAAGATTGGGTGAAAAAATGTTTGCTGAGATTTCAGGAAACTCGTAGTTTTTTGGAGCTTGGCAACCCCTTTCAATGAAAGTGATTCTCGTCAGTCTCTGCGTGGGGCTACTTCAATAGGACACAAACCATAGCGATAGAACTTGGAACTACATTATTGTGCCAAGGTTCAAAGAGCTAGCACAAACCGTGTTTGATTTAGAGTTCCAACTACATGTATCCATATAGGAGAAAACAGAGTGAAACCTAAGCATGAAAACGCTTACTGCAAAGGAACGGTTTACCCTAGAAGAACGAAATTTGGTGAGCCAAGTGGGACTGGTATACTGATCCTTACCTGCAAGTATCATCAAGATTGGGTGAAAAAATGTTTGCTGAGATTTCAGGAAACTCGTAGTTTTTTGGAAGCTTGGCAACACCTTCAAATGAATGTGATTCTCGTCAGTCTCTGCTTGGGGCTACTTCCATAGGACACAAACCATAGCGATAGAACTTGGAACTACATTATTGTGCCAAGTTTCAAAGAGCCAGCACAAACCGTGTTTGATTTAGAGTTCCAACTACATGTATCCATATAGGAGAAAACAGAGTGAAACCTAAACATGAAAACGGTTACTGCAAAGGAACGGTTTAACCTTGAAGAACGAAATTTGGTGAGCCAAGTGGGATTGGTGTACTGATCATTACTTGCCACTATCATCAAGACTGGGTGAAAAAATGTTTGCTGAGAATTCAGAAACTAGTAGTTTTTTGGAAGCTTGGCAACCCCTTTCAATGAAAGTGATTCTCGTCAGTCTCTGCTTGGGTCTATTTCAATAGGACACAAACCATAGCGATAGAACTTGGAACTACATTATTGTGCCAAGTTTCAAAGAGCTAGCACAAACCGTGTTTGATTTAGACTTCCAACTACATGTATCCATATAGGAGAAAACAGAGTGAAACCTAAACATGTAAACGGTTACTGCAAAGGAACCGTTTAACCTAGAAGAACGAAATTTGGTGAACCAAGTGGGATTGGTGTACTGATCATTACCTGCAAGTATCATCAAGATTGGGTGAAAAAATGTTTGCTGAGATTTCAGGAAACTCGTAGTTTTTTGGAGCTTGGCAACCCCTTTCAATTAAAGTGATTCACCACAGTCTCTGCGTGGGTCTACTTCCATAGGACACAAATCATAGCGATAGAACTTGGAACTACATTATTGTGCCAAGTTTCAAAGAGCTAGCACAAACCGTGTTTGATTTAGTGTTCCAACTACATGTATCCATATAGGAGAAAACAGAGTGAAACCTAAACATGAAAACGGTTACTGCAAAGGAACGGTTTAACCTAGAAGAACGAAATTTGGTGAGCCAAGTGGGATTGGTGTAATAACATTACCTGCCAGTATCATCAAGATTGGGTGAAAAAATGTTTGCTGAGATTTCAGGAAACTCGTAGTTTTTTGGAAGCTTGGCAACCCCTTTCAATGAAAGTGATTCTCGTCAGTCTCTGCTTGGGGCTACTTCAATAGGACACCAACCATAGCGATAGAACTTGGAACTACATTATTGTGCCAAATTTCAAAGAGCTAACAGAAACCGTGTTTGATTTAGAGTTCCAACTACATGTATCCATATAGGAGAAAACAGAGTGAAACCTAAACATGAAAACGGTTACTGCAAAGGAACGGTTTAACCTAGAAGAACGAAATTTGGTGAGCCAAGTGGGATTGGTGTACTGATCATTACCTGCAAGTATCATCAAGATTGGGTTAAAACATGTTTGCTGAGATTTCAGGAAACTCGTAGTTTTGTGGCAGCTTGGCAACCCCTTTCAATGAAAGTGATTCTCGTCAGTCTCTTCTTGGGGCTACTTCAATAGGACACAAACCATAGCGATAGAACTTGGAACTACATTATTGTGCCAAGTTTCAAAGAGCTAGCACAAACCGTGTTTGATTTAGACTTCCAACTACATGTATCCATATAGGAGACAACAGAGTGAAACCTAAACATGAAAACGGTTTCTGCAAAGGAACCGTTTAACTTAGAAGAACGAAATTTGGTGAGCCAAGTGGGATTGGTGTACTTATCATTACCTGCCAGTATCATCAAGATTGGGTGAAAAAATGTTTGCTGAGATTTCAGGAAACTCGTAGTTTTTTGGAAGGTTGGCAACCCCTTTCAATGAAAGTGATTCTCGTCAGTCTCTGCTTGGGGCTACGTCAATAGGACACCAACCATAGCGATAGAACTTGGAACTACATTATTGTGCCAAATTTCAAAGAGCTAACAGAAACCGTGTTTGATTTAGAGTTCTAACTACATGTATCCATATAGGAGAAAACAGAGTGAAACCTAAACATGAAAACGGTTACTGCAAAGGAACGGTTTAACCTAGAAGAACGAAATTTGGTGAGCCAAGTGGGATTGGTGTACTGATCATTAAATCGAAGTATCATCAAGATTGGATGAAAAAATGTTTGCTGAGATTTCAGGAAACTCGTAGTTTTGTGGAAGCTTGGCAACACCATCAAATGAATGTGATTCTCGTCAGTCTCTGCTTGGGGCTACATCCATAGGACACAAACCATAGCGATAGAACTTGGAACTACATTATTGTGCAAAGTTTCAAAGAGCCAGCACAAACCGTGTTTGATTTAGAGTTCCAACTACATGTATCCATATAGGAGAAAACAGAGTGAAACCTAAACATGAAAACGGTTACTGCAAAGGAACGGTTTAACCTAGAAGAACGAAATTTGGTGAGCCAAGTGGGATTGGTGTACTGATCATTACCTGCAAGTATCATCAAGATTGGAGGAACAAATGTTTGCTGAGATTTCAGGAAACTCGTAGTTTTTTGGAAGCTTGCCAACCCCTTTCAATGAAAGTGATTCTCGTCAGTCTCTGCTTGGGGCTACTTCCATAGGACACAAACCATAGCGATAGAACTTGGAACTACATTATTGTGCCAAGTTTCAAAGAGCTAGCACAAACCGTGTTTGATTTTGAGTTCCAACTACATGTATCCATATAGGAGAAAACAGAGTGAAACCTAAACATGAAAACGGTTACTGCAAAGGAACGGTTTAACCTAGAAGAACGAAATTTGGTGAGCCAAGTGGGATTGGTGTACTGATCATTACCTGCCACTATCATCAAGACTGGGTGAAAAAATGTTTGCTGAGATTTCAGAAAATAGTAGTTTTTTGGAAGCTTGGCAACCCCTTTCAATGAAAGTGATTCTCGTCAGTCTCTGCTTGGGGCTACTTCCATAGGACACAAACCATAGCGATAGAACTTGGAACTACATTATTGTGCCAAATTTCAATGAGCTAACAGAAACCGTGTTTGATTTAGAGTTCCAACCACATGTATCCATATAGGAGAAAACAGAGTGAAACCTAAACATGAAAACGGTTACTGCAAAGGAACGGTTTAACCTAGAAGAACGAAATTTGGTGAGCCAGGTGGGATTGGTGTACTCATCATTACCTGCAAGTATCATCAAGATTGGGTGAAAAAAAGTTTGCTGATATTTCTGAAAACTCGCAGTTTTTTATAGCTTGGCAACCCCTTCCAATGAATGAGATTCTCGTCAGTCTCTTCTTGGGGCTACTTCAATAGGACACAAAGCATAGCGATAGAGCTTGGAATTACATTACTGTGCCAAGTTTCAATGAGCTTGCACAAACGTGTTTGATTTAGAGTTCCAACTACATATATCCATACAGGAGAAAACAGAGTGAAACCTAAACATGAAAACGGTTTCTGCAAAGGAACCGTTTATCATAGAAGAACGAAATTTGGTGAGCCAAGTGGGATTGGTGTACTTATCATTATATGCCAGTATCATCAAGATTGGGTGAAAAAATGTTTGTGAGATTTCAGGAAACTCGTAGTTTTTTGGAGCTTGGCAACAGCTTTCAATGAAACTGATTCTGGTCAGTCTCTGCTTGGGGCTACTTACATAGGACACAAACCATAGAGATAGAACTTGGAACTACATTATTGTGCCAAGTGTCAAAGAGCTAGCACAAACCGTGTTTGATTTAGAGTTCCAACTACATGTATCCATATAGGAGAAAACAGAGTGAAACCTAAACATGAAAACGGTTACTGCAAAGCAACGGTTTAACCTAGAAGTACGAAATTTGGTGAGCCAAGTGGGATTGGTGTACTGATCATTACCTGCAAGTATCATCAAGATTTGGTGAAAAAATGTTTGCTGAGATTTCAGGAAACTCGTAGTTTTGTGGAAGCTTGGCAACACCTTCAAATGAATGTGATTCTCCTCAGTCTCTGCTTGGGGCTACTTCAATAGGACACAGAATATAGCGATAGAACTTGGAACTACATTATTGTTCCAAATTTCAAAGAGCTAACAGAAACCGTGTTTGATTTAGAGTTCCAATTACATGTATCCATATAGGAGAAACAGAGTGAAACCTAAACATGAAAACGGTACTGCAAAGGAACCGTTTAACCTAGAAGAACGAAATTTGGTGAGCCAAGTGGGATTGGTGTACTGATCATTACCTGCCAGTATCATCAAGATTGGGTGAAAAAATGTTTGCTGAGATTTCAGGAAACTCGTAGTTTTTTGGAAGCTTGGCAACCCCTTTCAATGAAAGTGATTCTCGTCAGTCTCTGCTTGGGGCTACTTCAATAGGACACAAACCATAGCGATAGAACTTGGAACTACATTATTGTGCCAAATTTCAAAGAGCTAACAGAAACCGTGTTTGATTTAGAGTTCCAACTACATGTATCCATATAGGAGAAAACAGAGTGAAACCTAAACATGAAAACGGTTACTGCAAAGGAACGGTTTAACCTAGAAGAACGAAATTTGGTGAGCCAAGTGGGATTGGTGTACTGATCATTACCTGCCAGTATCATCAAGATTGGGTGAAAAAATGTTTGCTGAGATTTCAGGAAACTCGTAGTTTTTTGGAGCTTGGCAACCCCTTTCAATGAAAGTGATTCTCGTCAGTCTCTGCGTGGGGCTACTTCAATAGGACACAAACCATAGCGATAGAACTTGGAACTACATTATTGTGCCAAGTTTCAAAGAGCTAGCACAAACCGTGTTTGATTTAGAGTTCCAACTACATGTATCCATATAGGAGAAAACAGAGTGAAACCTAAACATGAAAACGGTTACTGCAAAGGAACGGTTTAACCTAGAAGAACGAAATTTGGTGAGCCAAGTGGGACTGGTATACTGATCCTTACCTGCAAGTATCATCAAGATTGGGTGAAAAAATGTTTGCTGAGATTTCAGGAAACTCGTAGTTTTTTGGAAGCTTGGCAACACCTTCAAATGAATGTGATTCTCGTCAGTCTCTGCTTGGGGCTACTTCCATAGGACACAAACCATAGCGATAGAACTTGGAACTACATTATTGTGGCAAGTTTCAAAGAGCCAGCACAAACCGTGTTTGATTTAGAGTTCCAACTACATGTATCCATATAGGAGAAAACAGAGTGAAACCTAAACATGAAAACGGTTACTGCAAAGGAACGGTTTAACCTAGAAGAACGAAATTTGGTGAGCCAAGTGGGATTGGTGTACTGATCATTACTTGCCACTATCATCAAGACTGGGTGAAAAAATGTTTGCTGAGAATTCAGAAACTAGTAGTTTTTTGGAAGCTTGGCAACCCCTTTCAATGAAAGTGATTCTCGTCAGTCTCTGCTTGGGTCTATTTCAATAGGACACAAACCATAGCGATAGAACTTGGAACTACATTATTGTGCCAAGTTTCAAAGAGCTAGCACAAACCGTGTTTGATTTAGACTTCCAACTACATGTATCCATATAGGAGAAAACAGAGTGAAACCTAAACATGTAAACGGTTACTGCAAAGGAACCGTTTAACCTAGAAGAACGAAATTTGGTGAACCAAGTGGGATTGGTGTACTGATCATTACCTGCAAGTATCATCAAGATTGGGTGAAAAAATGTTTGCTGAGATTTCAGGAAACTCGTAGTTTTTTGGAGCTTGGCAACCCCTTTCAATTAAAGTGATTCACCACAGTCTCTGCGTGGGGCTACTTCCATAGGACACAAATCATAGCGATAGAACTTGGAACTACATTATTGTGCCAAGTTTCAAAGAGCTAGCACAAACCGTGTTTGATTTAGAGTTCCAACTACATGTATCCATATAGGAGAAAACAGAGTGAAACCTAAACATGAAAACGGTTACTGCAAAGGAACGGTTTAACCTAGAAGAACGAAATTTGGTGAGCCAAGTGGGATTGGTGTAATAACATTACCTGCCAGTATCATCAAGATTGGGTGAAAAAATGTTTGCTGAGATTTCAGGAAACTCGTAGTTTTTTGGAAGCTTGGCAACCCCTTTCAATGAAAGTGATTCTCGTCAGTCTCTGCTTGGGGCTACTTCAATAGGACACCAACCATAGCGATAGAACTTGGAACTACATTATTGTGCCAAATTTCAAAGAGCTAACAGAAACCGTGTTTGATTTAGAGTTCCAACTACATGTATCCATATAGGAGAAAACAGAGTGAAACCTAAACATGAAAACGGTTACTGCAAAGGAACGGTTTAACCTAGAAGAACGAAATTTGGTGAGCCAAGTGGGATTGGTGTACTGATCATTACCTGCAAGTATCATCAAGATTGGGTGAAAACATGTTTGCTGAGATTTCAGGAAACTCGTAGTTTTGTGGCAGCTTGGCAACCCCTTTCAATGAAAGTGATTCTCGTCAGTCTCTTCTTGGGGCTACTTCAATAGGACACAAACCATAGCGATAGAACTTGGAACTACATTATTGTGCCAAGTTTCAAAGAGCTAGCACAAACCGTGTTTGATTTAGACTTCCAACTACATGTATCCATATAGGAGAACACAGAGTGAAACCTAAACATGAAAACGGTTTCTGCAAAGGAACCGTTTAACTTAGAAGAACGAAATTTGGTGAGCCAAGTGGGATTGGTGTACTTATCATTACCTGCCAGTATCATCAAGATTGGGTGAAAAAATGTTTGCTGAGATTTCAGGAAACTCGTAGTTTTTTGGAAGGTTGGCAACCCCTTTCAATGAAAGTGATTCTCGTCAGTCTCTGCTTGGGGCTACGTCAATAGGACACCAACCATAGCGATAGAACTTGGAACTACATTATTGTGCCAAATTTCAAAGAGCTAACAGAAACCGTGTTTGATTTAGAGTTCTAACTACATGTATCCATATAGGAGAAAACAGAGTGAAACCTAAACATGAAAACGGTTACTGCAAAGGAACGGTTTAACCTAGAAGAACGAAATTTGGTGAGCCAAGTGGGATTGGTGTACTGATCATTAAATCGAAGTATCATCAAGATTGGATGAAAAAATGTTTGCTGAGATTTCAGGAAACTCGTAGTTTTTTGGAAGCTTGGCAACCCCTTCCAATGAATGTGATTCTCGTCAGTCTCTGCTTGGGGCTACATCCATAGGACACAAACCATAGCGATAGAACTTGGAACTACATTATTGTGCAAAGTTTCAAAGAGCCAGCACAAACCGTGTTTGATTTAGAGTTCCAACTACATGTATCCATATAGGAGAAAACAGAGTGAAACCTAAACATGAAAACGGTTACTGCAAAGGAACGGTTTAACCTAGAAGAACGAAATTTGGTGAGCCAAGTGGGATTGGTGTACTGATCATTACCTGCCACTATCATCAAGACTGGGTGAAAAAATGTTTGCTGAGATTTCAGAAAATAGTAGTTTTTTGGAAGCTTGGCAACCCCTTTCAATGAAAGTGATTCTCGTCAGTCTCTGCTTGGGGCTACTTCCATAGGACACAAACCATAGCGATAGAACTTGGAACTACATTATTGTGCCAAATTTCAATGAGCTAACAGAAACCGTGTTTGATTTAGAGTTCCAACCACATGTATCCATATAGGAGAAAACAGAGTGAAACCTAAACATGAAAACGGTTACTGCAAAGGAACGGTTTAACCTAGAAGAACGAAATTTGGTGAGCCAAGTGGGATTGGTGTCCTCATCATTACCTGCAAGTATCATCAAGATTGGGTGAAAAAAAGTTTGCTGATATTTCTGAAAACTCGCAGTTTTTTATAGCTTGGCAACCCCTTCCAATGAATGAGATTCTCGTCAGTCCCTGCTTGGGGCTACTTCAATAGGACACAAAGCATAGCGATAGAGCTTGGAATTACATTACTGTGCCAAGTTTCAATGAGCTTGCACAAACGTGTTTGATTTAGAGTTCCAACTACATATATCCATACAGGAGAAAACAGAGTGAAACCTAAACATGAAAACGGTTTCTGCAAAGGAACCGTTTATCATAGAAGAACGAAATTTGGTGAGCCAAGTGGGATTGGTGTACTTATCATTATATGCCAGTATCATCAAGATTGGGTAAAAAAATGTTTGGTGAGATTTCAGGAAACTCGTAGTTTTTTGGAGCTTGGCAACAGCTTTCAATGAAACTGATTCTCGTCAGTCTCTGCTTGGGGCTACTTACATAGGACACAAACCATAGCGATAGAACTTGGAACTACATTATTGTGCCAAGTTTCAAAGAGCTAGCACAAACCGTGTTTGATTTAGAGTTCCAACTACATGTATCCATATAGGAGAAAACAGAGTGAAACCTAAACATGAAAACGGTTACTGCAAAGCAACGGTTTAACCTAGAAGAACGAAATTTGGTGAGCCAAGTGGGATTGGTGTACTGATCATTACCTGCAAGTATCATCAAGATTGGGTGAAAAAATGTTTGCTGAGATTTCAGGAAACTCGTAGTTTTGTGGAAGCTTGGCAACACCTTCAAATGAATGTGATTCTCCTCAGTCTCTGCTTGGGGCTACTTCAATAGGACACAAAATATAGCGATAGAACTTGGAACTACATTATTGTTCCAAATTTCAAAGAGCTAACAGAAACCGTGTTTGATTTAGAGTTCCAATTACATGTATCCATATAGGAGAAAACAGAGTGAAACCTAAACATGAAAACGGTTACTGCAAAGGAACCGTTTAATCTAGAAGAACGAAATTTGGTGAGCCAAGTGGGATTGGTGTACTGATCATTACCTGCCAGTATCATGAAGATTGGGTGAAAAAATATTTGCTGAGATTTCAGGAAACTCGTAGTTTTTTGGAAGCTTGGCAACCCCTTTTAATGAAAGTGATTCTCGTCAGTCTCTGCTTGGGTCTACTTCAATAGGACACAAACCATAGTGATAGAACTTGGAACTACATTATTGTGCCAAATTTCAGAGAGCTAACAGAAACCGTGTTTGATTTAGAGTTCCAACTACATGTATCCATATAGGAGAAAACAGAGTGAAACCTAAACATGAAAACGGTTATTGCAAAGGAACGGTTTAACCTAGAAGAACGAAATTTGGTGAGCCAAGTGGGATTGGTGAACTGATCAATACCTGCAAGTATCATCAAGATTGGGTGAAAAAATGTTTGCTGAGATTTCAGGAAACTCGTAGTTTTTTGGAAGCTTGGCAACCCCTTTCAATGAAAGTGATTCTCGTCAGTCTCTGCTTGGGGCTACTTCAATAGGACACAATCCATAGCGATAGAACTTGGAACTACATTATTGTGCCAAATTTCAAAGAGGTAACAGAAACCGTGTTTGTTTTAGAGTTCCAACTACATGTATCCATATAGGAGAAACCAGAGTGAAACCTAAATATGAAAACGGTTACTGCAAGGGAACGGTTTAAACTAGAAGAACGAAATTTGCTTAGCCAAGTGGGATTTGTATACTGATCATTACCTGGAAGTATAATCAAGATTGGGTGAAAAAATGTTTGCTGAGATTTCAGGAAACTCGTAGTTTTTTGGAGCTTGGCAACCCCTTTCAATGAAAGTGATTCTCCTCAGTCTCTGCGTGGGGCTACTTCCATAGGACACAAACCATAGCGATAGAACTTGGAACTACATTATTGTGCCAAGTTTCAAAGAGCTAGCACAAACCGTGTTTGATTTAGAGTTCCAACTACATGTATCCATATAGGAGAAAACAGAGTGAAACCTAAACATGAAAACGGTTACTGCAAAGGAACGGTTTAACCTAGAAGAACGAAATTTGGTGAGCCAAGTGGGATTGGTGTACTGATCATTACCTGCAAGTATCATCAAGATTGGGTGAAAAAATGTTTGCTGAGATTTCTGGAAACTCGTAGTTTTTTATAGCTTGGCAACCCCTTCCAATGAATGTGATTCTCGTCAGTCCCTGCTTGGGGCTACTTCAATAGGACACAAAGCATAGCGATAGAACTTGGAATTACATTATTGTGCCAAGTTTCAATGAGCTTGCACAAACCGTGTTTGATTTAGAGTTCCAACTACATATATCCATATAGGAGTAAACAGAGTGAAACCTAAACATGAAAACGGTTATTGCAATGGAACCGTTTAACCTAGAAGAACGAAATTTGGTGAGCCAAGTGGGATTGGTGTACTTATCATTATCTGCCAGTATCATCAAGATTGGGTGAAAAAATGTTTGCTGAGTTTTCAGGAAACTCGTAGTTGTTTGGAGCTTGGCAACCCCTTTCAATGTAAGTGATTCTCGTCAGTCTCTGCGTGGGGCTACTACCATAGGACACATCCATAGCGATAGAACTGGGAACTACATTATTGTGCCAAGTTTCAAAGAGCTAGCACAAACCGTGTTTGATTTAGAGTTCCAACTACATGTATCCATATAGGAGAAAACAGAGTGAAACCTAAACATGAAAACCGTTACTGCAAAGGAACGGTTTAATCTAGAAGAACGAAATTTGGTGAGCCAAGTGGGATTGGTGTACTGATCATTACCTGCAAGTATCATCAAGATTGGGTGAAAACATGTTTGCTGAGATTTCAGGAAACTCGTAGTTTTGTGGCAGCTTGGCAACCCCTTTCAATGAAAGTGATTCTCGTCAGTCTCTTCTTGGGGCTACTTCAATAGGACACAAACCATAGCGATAGAACTTGGAACTACATTATTGTGCCAAGTTTCAAAGAGCTAGCACAAACCGTGTTTGATTTAGACTTCCAACTACATGTATCCATATAGGAGAACACAGAGTGAAACCTAAACATGAAAACGGTTACTGCAAAGGAACCGTTTAACTTAGAAGAACGAAATTTGGTGAGCCAAGTGGGATTGGTGTACTTATCATTACCTGCCAGTATCATCAAGATTGGGTGAAAAAATGTTTGCTGAGATTTCAGGAAACTCGTAGTTTTGTGGAGCTTGGCAACCCCTTTCAATGAAAGTGATTCTCGTCAGTCTCTGCGTGGGGCTACTTCAATAGGACACAAACCATAGCGATAGAACTTGGAACTACATTATTGTGGAAAGTTTCAAAGAGCTAGCACAAACCGTGTTTGATTTAGAGTTCCAACTACATGTATCCATATTGGAGAAAACAGAGTGAAACCTAAGCATGAAAACGCTTACTGAAAAGGAACGGTTTAACCTAGAAGAACGAAATTTGGTGAGCTAAGTGGGACTGGTATACTGATCCTTACCTGCAAGTATCATCAAGATTGGGTGAAAAAATGTTTGCTGAGATTTCAGGAAACTCGTAGTTTTGTGGAAGCTTGGCAACACCATCAAATGAATGTGATTCTCGTCAGTCTCTGCTTGGGGCTACATCCATAGGACACAAACCATAGCGATAGAACTTGGAACTACATTATTGTGCAAAGTTTCAAAGAGCCAGCACAAACCGTGTTTGATTTAGAGTTCCAACTACATGTATCCATATAGGAGAAAACAGAGTGAAACCTAAACATGAAAACGGTTACTGCAAAGGAACGGTTTAACCTAGAAGAACGAAATTTGGTGAGCCAAGTGGGATTGGTGTACTGATCATTACCTGCCACTATCATCAAGACTGGGTGAAAAAATGTTTGCTGAGATTTCAGAAAATAGTAGTTTTTTGGAAGCTTGGCAACCCCTTTCAATGAAAGTGATTCTCGTCAGTCTCTACTTGGGGCTACTTCCATAGGACACAAACCATAGCGATAGAACTTGGAACTACATTATTGTGCCAAATTTCAATGAGCTAACAGAAACCGTGTTTGATTTAGAGTTCCAACTACATGTATCCATATAGGAGAAAACAGAGTGAAACCTAAACATGAAAACGGTTACTGCAAAGGAACGGTTTATCCTAGAAGAACGAAATTTGGTGAGCCAAGTGGGATTGGTGTACTCATCATTACCTGCAAGTATCATCAAGATTGGGTGAAAAAAAGTTTGCTGATATTTCTGAAAACTCGCAGTTTTTTATAGCTTGGCAACCCCTTCCAATGAATGAGATTCTCGTCAGTCCCTGCTTGGGGCTACTTCAATAGGACACAAAGCATAGCGATAGAGCTTGGAATTATATTACTGTGCCAAGTTTCAATGAGCTTGCACAAACGTGTTTGATTTAGAGTTCCAACTACATATATCCATACAGGAGAAAACAGAGTGAAACCTAAACATGAAAATGGTTACTGCAAAGGAACCGTTTAACATAGAAGATCGAAATTTGGTGAGCCAAGTGGGATTGGTGTACTTATCATTACCTGCCAGTATCATCAAGATTGGGTGAAAAAATGTTTGCTGAGATTTCAGGAAACTCGTAGTTTTTTGGAAGCTTGGCAACCCCTTTCAATGAAAGTGATTCTCGTCAGTCTCTGCTTGGGTCTATTTCAATAGGACACAAACCATAGCGATAGAACTTGGAACTACATTATTGTGCCAAGTTTCAAAGAGCTAGCACAAACCGTGTTTGATTTAGAGTTCCAACTACATGTATCCATATAGGAGAAAACAGAGTGAAACCTAAACATGAAAACGGTTTCTGCAAAGGAACCGTTTAACCTAGAAGAACGAAATTTGGTGAGCCAAGTGGGATTGGTGTACTGATCATTACCTGCCAGTATCATCAAGATTGGGTGAAAAAATGTTTGCTGAGATTTCAGGAAACTCGTAGTTTTTTGGAAGCCTGGCAACCCCTTTCAATGAAAGTGATTCTCGTCAGTCTCTTCTTGGGGCTACTTCAATAGGACACAAACCATAGCGATAGAACTTGGAACTACATTATTGTGCCAAGTTTCAAAGAGCTAGCACAAACCGTGTTTGATTTAGAGTTCCAACTACATGTATCCATATAGGAGAAAACAGAGTGAAACCTAAGCATGAAAACGCTTACTGCAAAGGAACGGTTTAACCTAGAAGAACGAAATTTAGTGAGCCAAGTGGGACTGGTGTACTGATCATTACCTGCAAGTATCATCAAGATTGGGTGAAAAAATGTTTGCTGAGATTTCAGGAAACTCGTAGTTTTTTGGAAGGTTGGCAACCCCTTTCAATGAATGTGATTCTCGTCAGTCTCTGATTGGGGCTACTTCAATAGGACACCAACCATAGCGATAGAACTTGGAATTACATTATTGTGCCAAATTTCAAAGAGCTAACAGAAACCGTGTTTGATTTAGAGTTCCAACTACATGTATCCATATAGGAGAAAACAGAGTGAAACCTAAACATGAAAACGGTTATTGCAAAGGAACGGTTTAAAGTAGAAGAACGAAATTTGGTGAGCCAAGTGGGATTGGTGTACTGATCATTACCTGCAAGTATCATCAAGATTGGGTGAAAAAATGTTTGCTGAGATTTCAGGAAACTCGTAGTTTTCTTGAGCTTGGCAACCCCTTTCAATTAAAGTGATTCTCCTCAGTCTCTGCGTGGGGCTACTTCCATAGGACACAAATCATAGCGATAGAACTTGGAACTACAATATTGTGCCAAGTTTCAAAGAGCTAGCACAAACCGTGTTTGATTTAGAGTTCCAACTACATGTATCCATATAGGAGAAAACAGAGTGAAACCTAAACATGAAAACGGTTACTGCAAAGGAACGGTTTAACCTAGAAGAACGAAATTTGGTGAGCCAAGTGGGATTGGTGTAATAACATTACCTGCCAGTATCATCAAGATTGGGTGAAAAAATGTTTGCTGAGATTTCAGGAATCTCGTAGTTTTTTGGAAGCTTGCAACCCCTTTCAATGAAAGTGATTCTCGTCAGTCTCTGCTTGGGGCTACTTCAATAGGACACCAACCATAGCGATAGAACTTGGAACTACATTATTGTGCCAAATTTCAAAGAGCTAACAGAAACCGTGTTTGATTTAGAGTTCCAACTACATGTATCCATATAGGAGAAAACAGAGTGAAACCTAAACATGAAAATGGTTACTGCAAAGGAACGGTTTAACCTAGAAGAACGAAATTTGGTGAGCCAAGTGGGATTTGTGTACTGATCTTTACCTGCAAGTATCATCAAGATTGGTTGAAAAAATGTTTGCTGAGATTTCTGGAAACTCGTAGTTTTTTATAGCTTGGCAACCCCTTCCAATGAATGAGATTCTCGTCAGTCCCTGCTTGGGGCTGCTTCAATAGGACACAAAGCATAGCGATAGAACTTGGAATTACATTATTGTGCCAAGTTTCAAAGAGCTAGCACAAACCGTGTTTGATTTAGAGTTCCAACTACATATATCCATAGAGGAGTAAACAGAGTGAAACCTAAACCTGAAAACGGTTACAGCAAAGGAACCGTTTAACCCAGAAGAACGAAATTTGGTGAGCCAAGTGGGATTGGTGTACTTATCATTATCTGCCAGTATCATCAAGATTGGGTGAAAAAATGTTTGCTGAGATTTCAGGAAACTCGTAGTTGTTTGGAGCTTGGCAACCCCTTTCAATATAAGTGATTCTCGTCAGTCTCTGCGTGGGGCTACTTCCATAGGACTCAAACCATAGCGATAGACCTTGGAACTACATTATTGTGCCAAGTTTCAAAGAGCTAGCACAAACCGTGTTTGATTTAGACTTCCAACTACATGTATCCGTATAGGAGAACAGAGAGTTAAACCTGAACATGAAAACGGTTACTGCAAAGGAACCGTTTAACATAGAAGAACGAAATTTGGTGAGCCAAGTGGGATTGGTGTACTGATCATTACCTGC
Organism: Urocitellus parryii; assembly: GCF_045843805.1. Taxonomy (NCBI): domain Eukaryota; kingdom Metazoa; phylum Chordata; class Mammalia; order Rodentia; family Sciuridae; genus Urocitellus; species Urocitellus parryii. The sequence goes on along the minus strand of NW_027552809.1, from coordinate 35,430 downwards.
CAGTATCATCAAGATTGGGTGAAAAAATGTTTGCTGAGATATCAGGAAACTCGTTGTGTTTTGGAAGGTTGGCAACCCCTTTCAATGAATGTGATTCTCGTCAGTCTCTGATTGGGGCTACTTCAATAGGACACCAACCATAGCGATAGAACTTGGAACTACATTATTGTGCCAAATTTCAAAGAGCTAACAGAAACCGTGTTTGATTTAGAGTTCCAACTACATGTATCCATATAGGAGAAAACAGAGTGAAACCTAAACATGAAAACGGTTATTGCAAAGGAACGGTTTAACCTAGAAGAACGAAATTTGGTGAGCCAAGTGCGATTGGTGTACTGATCATTACCTGCCAGTATCATCAAGATTGGGTGAAAAAAAGGTTGCTGAGATTTCAGGAAACTCGTAGTTTTTTGGAAGTTTGGCAACCCCTTTCAAAGAAAGTGATTCTCGTCAGTCTTTGCTTGGGGCTATTTCAAGGAAACAAACCATATCGATCGAACTTGGAACTACATTATTGTGCCAAGTTTCAAAGAGCTAGCACAAACCGTGTTTGATTTAGACTTCCAACTACATGTATCCATATAGGAGAAAACAGCGTGAAAACTAAACATGAAAACGGTTACTAAAAAGGAACCGTTTAACCTAGAAGAACGAAATTTGGTGAGCCAAGTGGGATTGGTGTACTTATCTTTACCTGCCAGTGTCATCAAGATTGGGTGAAAAAATGTTTGCTGAGATTTCAGGAAACTCGTAGTTTTTAGGAAGCTTGGCAACTCCTTCCAATGAATGTCATTCTCGTCAGTCTCTGCTTGGGGCTACTTCAATAGGACACAAGCCATAGTGATAGAACTTGGAATTACATTCTTGTGCCAAGTTTCAATGAGCTTGAACAAACCGTGTTTGATTTAGAGTTCCAACTACATGTATCCATATAGGAGAAAACAGAGTGAAACCTAAACATGAAAACGGTTACTGCAAAGGAACCGTTTATCCTAGAAGAACGAAATTTGGTGAGCCAAGTGTAATTGTTGTACTTATCATTACCTGCCAGTATCATCAAGATTGGGTGAAAAAATGTTTGCTGAGATTTCATGAAACTCGTAGTTTTTGGAAGCTTGGCAACGCCTTTCAATGAAAGTGATTCTCCTCAGTCTCTGCTTGGGGCTACTTCAATAGGACACAAACCATAGCGATAGAACTTGGAACTACATTATTGTGCCAAATTTCAAAGAGGTAACAGAAACCGTGTTTGATTTAGAGTTCCAACTACATGTATCCATGTAGGAGAAAACAGAGTGAAACCTAAACATGAAAACGGTTACTGCAAAGGAACGGTTTAACCTAGAAGAACGAAATTTGGTGAGCCAAGTGGGATTGGTGTACTGATCATTACCTGCAAGTATCATCAAGATTGGGTGAAAAAATGTTTGCTGAGATTTCAGTAAACTCGTAGTTTTTTGGAATCTTGGCAACCCCTTTCAATGAAAGTGATTCTCGTCAGTCTCTGCTTGGGTCTACTTCAATAGGACACAAACCATAGCGATAGAACTTGGAACTACATTATTGTGCCAAGTTTCAAAGAGGTAGCGCAAACCGTGTTTGATTTAGAGTTCCAACTACATGTATACATATAGGAGAAAACAGAGTGAAACCTAAACATGAAAACGGTTACTGCAAAGGAACCGTTTATCCTAGAAGAACGAAATTTGGTGAGCCAAGTGTAATTGTTGTACTTATCATTACCTGCCAGTATCATCAAGATTGGGTGAAAAAATGTTTGGCTGAGATTTCATGAAACTCGTAGTTTTTGGAAGCTTGGCAACGCCTTTTCAATGAAAGTGATTCTCCTCAGTCTCTGCTTGGGGCTACTTCAATAGACAACAAACCATAGCGATAGAACTTGGAACTACATTATTGTGTCAAATTTCAAAGAGCTAACAGAAACCGTGTTTGATTTAGAGTCCAAATACATGTATCCATATAGGAGAAACAGAGTGAAACCTAAACATGAAAACAGTTACTGCAAAGTAACGGTTTAACCTGGAATAACGAAATTTGGTGAAGCCAAGTGGGACTGGTGTACTGATCTTTACCGTGCAAGTATCATCAAGAGTGGGTGAAAAAATGTTTGCTGAGATTTCAGGAAACTCGTAGTTTTGTGGAAGCTTGGCAACCCTTCCAATGAATGTGATTCTCGTCAGTCTCTGCCTTGGGTCTACTTCAATAGGACACAAACCATAGCGATAGAACTTGGAACTACATTATTGTGCCAAGTTTCAAAGAGGTAGCGCAAACCGTGTTTGATTTAGTGTTCCAACTACATGTATCCATATAGGAGAAAACAGAGTGAAACCTAAACATGAAAACGGTTACTGCAAAGGAACCGTTTACATAGAAGAACGAAATTTGGTGTGAGCCAAGTGGGACTGGTGTACTGATCATTACCTGGAAGTGTCATCAAGATGGGTGAAAAATATTTGCTGAGATTTCAGGAAACTCGTAGTTTTTTGGAAGCTTGGCAACCCCTTCCAATGAATGTGAATCTCGTCAGTCTCTGCTTGGGGTTACTTCAATAGGACACAAACCATAGCGATAGAACTTGGAATTACATTATTGTGCCACGTTTCAATGAGCTTGCACAAACTGTGTTTGATTTAGAGTTCCAACTACATGTATCCATATGGGAGAAAACAGAGTGAAACCTAAACATGAAACGGTTACTGCAAGGAACCGTTTAACCTAGAAGAACGAAATTTGGTGAGCCAAGTGGGATTGGTGTACTGATCCTTACCTGCCAAGTATCATCAAGATTGGGTGAAAAAATGTTTGCTGAGATTTCAGGAAACTCGTAGTTTTTTGGAGCTTGGCCACCCCTTTCAATGGAAGTGATTCTCCTCAGTCTCTACTTGGGGCTACTTCAATAGGACACAAACCATAGCGATAGAACTTGGAACTACATTATTGTGCCAAATTTCAAAGAGCTAACAGAAACCGTGTTTGATTTAGAGTTCCAACTACATGGTATCCATGTAGGAGAAAACAGAGTGAAACCTAAACATGAAAACGGTTACTGCAAAGGAACGGTTTAACCTAGAAGAACGAAATTTGGTGAGCAAAGTGGGATTGGTGTACTGATCATTACCTGCAAGTATCATCAAGATTGGGTGAAAAAATGTTTGCTGAGATTTCAGGAAAACTCGTAGTTTTTTGGAAGCTTGGGAACCCCTTTCAATGAAAGTGATTCTCGTCAGTCTCTGCTTGGGGCTACTTCAATAGGACACAAACCATAGCGATAGAACTTGGAACTACATTATTGTGTCAAATTTCAAAGAGCTAACAGAAACCGTGTTTGATTTAGAGTTCCAACTACATGTATCCATATAGGAGAAAACAGAGTGAAACCTAAACATGAAAACGGTTACTGCAAAGGAACGGTTTAACATAGAAGAACGAAATTTGGTGAGCCAAGTGCGATTGGTGTACTGATCCTTACCTGCAAGTATCATCAAGATTGGGTGAAAAAATGTTTGCTGAGATTTCAGGAAACTCGTAGTTTTGTGGAAGCTTGGCAACCCCTTCCAATGAATGTGATTCTCGTCAGTCTCTGCTTGGGTCTACTTCAATAGGACACAAACCATAGCGATAGAACTTGGAACTACATTATTGTGCCATGTTTCAAAGAGGTAGCGCCAAACCGTGTTTGATTTAGAGTTCCAACTACATGTATCCATATAGGAGAAAACAGAGTGAAACCTAAACATGAAAACGGTTACTGCAAAGGAACCGTTTAACATAGAAGAACGAAATTTGGTGAGCCCAAGTGGGACTGGTGTACTGATCATTACCTGGAAGTGTCATCAAGATTGGGTGAAAAAATGTTTGCTGAGATTTCAGGAAACTCGTAGTTTTTTGGAAGCTTGGCAACCCCTTCCAATGAATGTGAATCTCGTCAGTCTCTGCTTGGGGTTACTTCAATAGGACACAACCATAGCGATAGAACTTGGAATTACATTATTGTGCCACGTTTCAATGAGCTTGCACAAACTGTGTTTGATTAGAGTTCCAACTACATGTATCCATATGGGAGAAAACAGAGTGAAACCTAAACATGAAACGGTTACTGCAAAGGAACCGTTAACCTAGAAGAACGACATTTGGTGAGCCAAGTGGGATTGGTGTACTGATCATTACCCTGCCACTATTATGAAGATTGCGTGAAAAAATGTTTGCTGAGATTTCAGGAAACTCGTAGTTTTTTGAAGTTGGCAACCCCTTTCAATGAATGTGATTCTCATCTGTCTCTGCTTGGGGCTACTTCCATAGGACACAAACCATAGCGATAGAACTTGGAACTACATTATTGTGCAAGTTCAAAGAGCAAACAGAAACCGTGTTTGATTTAGAGTTCCAACTACATGTATTCCATATAGGAGAAAACAGAGTGAAACCTAAACATGAAAACGGTTACTGCAAAGGAACCGTTTAACATAGAAGAACGAAATTTGGTGAGCCAAGTGCGATTGGTGTACTGATCATTACCTGCAAGTATCATCAAGATTGGGTGAAAAAATGTGCTGAGATTTCCGGAAACTCGTAGTTTTTTGGAAGCTTGGCAACCCCTTCCCATGAATGTGATTCTGTTCAGTCTCTGCTTGGGGCTACTTCAATAGGACACAAACCATAGCGATAGAACTTGGAACTACATTATTATGCCAAGTTTCAAAGAGCTAGCACAAACCGTGTTTCATTTTAGACTTCAAACTACATGTATCCATATAGGAGAACACAGGAGTGAAACCTAAACATGAAAACGGATACTGCAAAGGAACCGTTTAACATAGAAGAACGAAATTTGATGAGCCAAAGTGGGATTTGTGTACTATCTTTACCTGCCAGTATCATCAAGATTGGGTGAAAAAATGTTTGCTCAGATTTCAGGAAACTCGTAGTTTTTTGGAAGCTTGGCAACCCCTTCCAATGAGTGTGATTCTCGTCAGTCTCTGCTTGGGGCTACTTCAATAGGACACAAACCATAGTGATAGAACTTGGAATTACATTATTGTGCCAAGTTTCAATGAGCTTGCACAAACCGTGTTTGATTTAGAGTTCCAACTACATGTATCCATATAGGAGAAAACAGAGTGAAACCTAAAATGAAAACGGTTACTGCAAAGGAACCGTTAAACTAGAAGAACGAAATTTGGTGAGCCAAGTGGGATTGGTGTGTCTGATCATTACCTGCAAGTATCATCAAGATTGGGTGAAAAAATGTTTGCTGAGATTTCAGGAAACTCGTAGTTTTTGGAGCTTGGCCACCCTTTCAATGGAAGTGATTCTCCTCAGTCTCTACTTGGGGCTACTTCAATAGGACACAAACCATAGCGATAGAACTTGGAACTACATTATTGTGCCAAATTTCAAAGAAGCTAACAGAAACCGTGTTTGATTTAGAGTTCCAACCACATGTATCCATGTAGGAGAAAACAGAGTGAAAACCTAAACATGAAAACGGTTACTGCAAAGGAACGGTTTAACCTAGAAGAACGAAATTTGGTGAGCAAAGTGGGATTGGTGTACTGATCATTACCTGCAAGTATCATCAAGATTGGGTGAAAAAAATGTTTGCTGAGATTTCAGGAAACTCGTAGTTTTTTGGAAGCTTGGCAACCCCTTTCAATGAAAGTGATTCTCGTCAGTCTCTGCTTGGGGCTACTTCAATAGGACACAAACCATAGCGATAGAACTTGGAACTACATTATTGTGTCAAATTCATAGAGCTAACAGAACCGTGTTTGATTTAGAGTTCCAACTACATGTATCCATATAGGAGAAAACACAGTGAAACCTAAACATGAAACGGTTACTGCAAAGGAACGGTTTAACCCTAGAAGAACGAAATTTGGTGGCCAAGTGCGATTGGTGTACTGATCATTACCTGCAAGTATCATCAAGATTGGGTGAAAAATGTTTGCTGAGATTTCAGGAAACTCGTAGTTTTTTAAGCTTGGCAACCCCTTCCAATGAATGTGATTCTCGTCAGTCTCTGCTGGGGCTACTTCAATAGGATGCAAACCATAGCGATAGAACTTGGAATTACATTATGGTGCAAGTTTCAATGAGCTTGCACAAACCGTGTTTGATTTAGAGTTCCAAATACATATATCCATATAGGAGAAAACAGAGTGAAACCTAAACATGAAAACGGTTCTTGCAAAGGAACCGTTTAACCTAGAAGAACGAAATTTGGTGAGCCAAGTGGATTGGTGTACTTATCATTACCTGCCAGAATCATCAAGATTGGGTGAAAAAATGTTTGCTGAGATTTCAGGAAACTCGTATTTTTTGGAGCTTGGCAACCCCTTTCAATGAAAGTGATTCTCTTCAGTCTCTGCTTGGGACTACTTCCATAGGACACAAACCATAGCGATAGAACTTGGAAAGACATTATTGTGCCAAGTTTCAAAGAGCTAGCCAAACCGTGTTTGATTTAGGTTTCCAACTACATGTATCCATATAGGAGAAAACAGAGTGAAACCTAAACATGAAACCGTTACTGCAAAGGAACGGTTTAACCTAGAAGAACGAATTTGGTGAGCCAAGTGGGATTGGTGTACTGATCATTACCTGCAAGTATCATCAAGATTGGGTGAAAAAATGTTTGCTGAGATTTCAGGAATTTTCGTAGTTTTTTGGAAGCTTGGCAATCCCTTCCAATGAATGTGATTCTCGTCAGTCTCTGCTTGGGGCTAATTCAATAGGACACAAACCATAGCGATAGAACTTGGAACTACATTATCGTGCCAAGTTTCAAGAGCTTGCACAAACCGTGTTTGATTTAGAGTTCCAAATACATATATCCATATAGGAGAAAACAGAGTGAAACCTAAACATGAAAACGGTTACTGCAAAGGAACGGTTTAACCTAGAAGAACGAAATTTGGTGAGCCATGTGGGATTGGTGTACTGATCATTACCTGCAAGTATCATCAAGATTGGGTGAAAAAAATGTTTGCTGAGATTTCCGGAAACTCGTAGTTTTTGGAAGCTTGGCAACCCCTTCCAATGAATGTGATTCTTGTCAGTCTCTGCTTGGGGGCTACTTCAATAAGACACAAACCATAGCGATAGAACGTGGAACTACATTATTATGCCCAAGTTTCAAAGAGCTAGCACAAACCGTGTTTCATTTAGACTTCAAACTACATGTATCCATATAGGAGAACACAGAGTGAGACCTAAACATGAAAACGGTACTGCAAATGAACCGTTTAAGCTAGAAGAACGCAATTTGGTGAGCCAAGTGAAGATTGTGTACTTATCTTTACCTGCCCAGTATCATCAAGTTTGGGGTGAAAAAATGTTGCTGAGATTTCAGGAAACTCGTAGTTTTTTGGAAGCTTGGCAACCCCTTCCAATGAATGTGATTCTCGTCAGTCTCTGCTTGGGGCTACTTCAATAGGACACAAACCATAGTGATAGAACTTGAATTACATTATTGTGCCAAGTTTCAATGAGCTTGCACAAACCCTGTTTGATTTAGAGTTCCAACTACATGTATCCATATAGGAGAAAACAGAGTGAAACCTAAATATGAAAACGGTTACTGCAAAGGAACCGTTTAACCTAGAAGAACGAAATTTGGTGAGCCAAGTGGGGATTGGTGTACTGATCATTACCTGCAAGTATCATCAAGATTGGGTGAAAAAATGTTTGCCTGAGATTTCAGGAAACTCGTAGTTTTTTGGAGCTTGGCCACCCCCTTCAATGGAAGTGATTCTCCTCAGTCTCTGCTTGGGGCTACTTCAATAGGACACAAACCATAGCGATAGAACTTGGAATTACATTATTGTGCAAATTTCAAAGAGCTAACAGAAACCGTGTTTGATTTAGAGTTCCAACTACATGTATCCATGTAGGAGAAAACAGAGTGAAACCTAAACATGAAAACGTTACTGCAAAGGAACGGTTTAACCTAGAAGAACGAAATTTGGTGAGCCAAGTGGGATTGGTGTACTGATCATTACCTGCAAGTATCATCAAGATTAATGTTTGCTGAGATTTCAGGAAACTCGTAGTTTTTTGGAAGCTTGGCAACCCCTTTCAATGAAAGTGATTCTCGTCAGTCTCTGCTTGGGGCTACTTCCATAGGACACAAACCATAGCGATAGAACTTGGAACTACATTATTGTGTCAAATTTCAAAGAGCTAACAGAAACCGTGTTTGATTTAGAGTTCCAACTACATGTATCCATATAGGAGAAAACACAGTGAAACCTAAACATGAAAACGGTTACTGCAAAGGAACGGTTTAACCTAGAAGAACGAAATTGGTGAGCCAAGTGCGATTGGTGTACTGATCATTACCTGCAAGTATCATCAAGATTGGGTGAAAAAATGTTTGCTGAGATTTCAGGAAACTCGTAGTTTTTTATAGCTTGGCAACCCCTTCCAATGAATGTGTTTCTCGTCAGTCTCTGCTTGGGGCTACTTCAATAGGATGCAAACCATAGCGATAGAACTTGGAATTACATTATTGTGCAAGTTTTCAATGAGCTTGCACAAACCGTGTTTGATTTAGAGTTCCAAATACATATATCCATATAGGAGAAAACAGAGTGAAACCTAAACATGAAAACGGTTCTTGCAAAGGAACCGTTTAACCTAGAAGAACGAAATTTGGTGAGCCAAGTGGATTGGTGTACTTATCATTACCTGCCAGAATCATCAAGATTGGGTGAAAAATGTTTGCTGAGATTTCAGGAAACTCGTAGTTTTTTGCAGCTTGGCAACCCCTTTCAATGAAAGTGATTCTCTTCAGTCTCTGCTTGGGACTACTTCCATAGGACACAAACCATAGCGATAGAACTTGGAAAGACATTATTGTGCCAAGTTTCAAAGAGCTAGCACAAACCGTGTTTGATTTAGGTTTCCAACTACATGTATCCATATAGGAGAAAACAGAGTGAAACCTAAACATGAAAACCGTTACTGCAAAGGAACGGTTTAACCTAGAAGAACGAAATTTGGTGAGCCAAGTGGGATTGGTGTACTGATCATTACCTGCAAGTATCATCAAGATTGGGTGAAAAAATGTTTGCTGAGATTTCAGGAAACTCGTAGTTTTTTGGAGCTTGGCCACCCTTTCAATGGAAGTGATTCTCCTCAGTCTCTACTTGGGGCTACTTCAATAGGACACAAACCATAGCGATAGAACTTGGAACTACATTATTGTGCCAAATTTCAAAGAGCTAACAGAAACCGTGTTTGATTTAGAGTTCCAACTACATGTATCCATGTAGGAGAAAACAGAGTGAAACCTAAACATGAAAACGGTTACTGCAAAGGAACGGTTTAACCTAGAAGAACGAAATTTGGTGAGCAAAGTGGGATTGGTGTACTGATCATTACCTGCAAGTATCATCAAGATTGGGTGAAAAAATGTTTGCTGAGATTTCATGAAACTCGTAGTTTTTTGGAAGCTTGGCAACCCCTTTCAATGAAAGTGATTCTCGTCAGTCTCTGCTTGGGGCTACTTCAATAGGACACAAACCATAGCGATAGAACTTGGAACTTCATCATTGTGCCAAGGTTCAAAGTGCTAACAGAAACCGTGTTTGATTTAGAGTTCCAACTACATGTATCCATATAGGAGAAAACACAGTGAAACCTAAACATGAAAACGGTTACTGCAAAGGAACGGTTTTAACCTAGAAGAACGAAATTTGGTGAGCCAAGTGCGATTGGTGTACTGATCATTACCTGCAAGTATCATCAAGATTGGGTGAAAAAATGTTTGCTGAGATTTCAGGAAACTCGTAGTTTTTTATAGCTTGGCAACCCCTTCCAATGAATGTGATTCTCGTCAGTCTCTGCTTGGGGCTAATTCAATAGGACACAAACCATAGCGATAGAACTTGGAACTACATTATCGTGCCAAGTTTCAAAGAGCTTGCACAAACCGTGTTTGATTTAGAGTTCCAAATACATATATCCATATAGGAGAAAACAGAGTGAAACCTAAACATGAAAACGGTTACTGCAAAGGAACGGTTTAACCTAGAAGAACGAAATTTGGTGAGCCATGTGGGATTGGTGTACTGATCATTACCTGCAAGTATCATCAAGATTGGGTGAAAAAATGTTTGCTGAGATTTCCGGAAACTCGTAGTTTTTTGGAAGCTTGGCAACCCCTTCCAATGAATGTGATTCTTGTCAGTCTCTGCTTGGGCTACTTCAATAAGACACAAACCATAGCGATAGAACGTGGAACTACATTATTATGCCAAGTTTCAAAGAGCTAGCACAAACCGTGTTTCATTTAGACTTCAAACTACATGTATCCATATAGGAGAACACAGAGTGAGACCTAAACATGAAAACGGTTACTGCAAATGAACCGTTTAAGCTAGAAGAACGAAATTTGGTGAGCCAAGTGAGATTGGTGTACTTATCTTTACCTGCCAGTATCATCAAGTTTGGGTGAAAAAATGTTTGCTGAGATTTCAGGAAACTCGTAGTTTTTTGGAAGCTTGGCAACCCCTTCCAATGAATGTGATTCTCGTCAGTCTCTGCTTGGGGCTACTTCAATAGGACACAAACCATAGTGATAGAACTTGGAATTACATTATTGTGCCAAGTTTCAATGAGCTTGCACAAACCCTGTTTGATTTAGAGTTCCAACTACATGTATCCATATAGGAGAAAACAGAGTGAAACCTAAATATGAAAACGGTTACTGCAAAGGAACGGTTTAACCTAAAAGAACGAAATTTGGTGAGCCAAGTGCGATTGGTGTACTGATCATTACCTGCAAGTATCATCAAGATTGGGTGAAAAAATGTTTGCTGAGATTTCAGGAAATTCGTAGTTTTTTGGAAGCTTGGCAATCCCTTCCAATGAATGTGATTCTCGTCAGTCTCTGCTTGGGGCTAATTCAATAGGACACAAACCATAGCGATAGAACTTGGAACTACATTATCGTGCCAAGTTTCAAAGAGCTTGCACAAACCGTCTTTGATTTAGAGTTCCAAATACATATATCCATATAGGAGAAAACAGAGTGAAACCTAAACATGAAAACGGTTACTGCAAAGGAACGGTTTAACCTAGAAGAACGAAATTTGGTGAGCCATGTGGGATTGGTGTACTGATCATTACCTGCAAGTATCATCAAGATTGGGTGAAAAAATGTTTGCTGAGATTTCCGGAAACTCGTAGTTTTTTGGAAGCTTGGCAACCCCTTCCAATGAATGTGATTCTTGTCAGTCTCTGCTTGGGGCTACTTCAATAAGACACAAACCATAGCGATAGAACGTGGAACTACATTATTATGCCAAGTTTCAAAGAGCTAGCACAAACCGTGTTTCATTTAGACTTCAAACTACATGTATCCATATAGGAGAACACAGAGTGAGACCTAAACATGAAAACGGTTACTGCAAATGAACCGTTTAAGCTAGAAGAACGAAATTTGGTGAGCCAAGTGAGACTGGTGTACTTATCTTTACCTGCCAGTATCATCAAGTTTGGGTGAAAAAATGTTTGCTGAGATTTCAGGAAACTCGTAGTTTTTGGAAGCTTGGCAACCCCTTCCAATGAATGTGATTCTCGTCAGTCTCTGCTTGGGGCTACTTCAATAGGACACAAACCATAGTGATAGAACTTGGAATTACATTATTGTGCCAAGTTTCAATGAGCTTGCACAAACCCTGTTTGATTTAGAGTTCCAACTACATGTATCCATATAGGAGAAAACAGAGTGAAACCTAAATATGAAAACGGTTACTGCAAAGGAACCGTTTAACCTAGAAGAACGAAATTTGGTGAGCCAAGTGGGATTGGTGTACTGATCATTACCTGCAAGTATCATCAAGATTGGGTGAAAAAATGTTTGCTGAGATTTCAGGAAACTCGTAGTTTTTTGGAGCTTGGCCACCCCCTTCAATGGAAGTGATTCTCCTCAGTCTCTGCTTGGGGCTACTTCAATAGGACACAAACCATAGCGATAGAACTTGGAATTACATTATTGTGCCAAATTTCAAAGAGCTAACAGAAACCGTGTTTGATTTAGAGTTCCAACTACATGTATCCATGTAGGAGAAAACAGAGTGAAACCTAAACATGAAAACGGTTACTGCAAAGGAACGGTTTAACCTAGAAGAACGAAATTTGGTGAGCCAAGTGGGATTGGTGTACTGATCATTACCTACAAGTATCATCAAGATTGGGTGAAAAAATGTTTGCTGAGATTTCAGGAAACTCGTAGTTTTTTGGAAGCTTGGCAACCCCTTTCAATGAAAGTGATTCTCGTCAGTCTCTGCTTGGGGCTACTTCCATAGGACACAAACCATAGCGATAGAACTTGGAACTACATTATTGTGTCAAATTTCAAAGAGCTAACAGAAACCGTGTTTGATTTAGAGTTCCAACTACATGTATCCATATAGGAGAAAACAGAGTGAAACCTAAACATGAAAACTGTTACTGCAAAGGAACGGTTTAACCTAGAAGAACGAAATTTGGTGAGCCAAGTGCGATTGGTGTACAGATCATTACCTGCAAGTATCATCAAGATTGGGTGAAAAAATGTTTGCTGAGATTTCAGGAAACTCGTAGTTTTTTATAGCTTGGCAACCCCTTCCAATGAATGTGATTCTCGTCAGTCTCTGCTTGGGGCTACTTCAATAGGATGCAAACCATAGCGATAGAACTTGGAATTACATTATTGTGCAAGTTTCAATGAGCTTGCACAAACCGTGTTTGATTTAGAGTTCCAAATACATATATCCATATAGGAGAAAACAGAGTGAAACCTAAACATGAAAACAGTTACTGCAAAGGAACGGTTTAACCTAGAAGAACGACATTTGGTGAGCCAAGTGGGATTGGTGTACTGATCATTACCTGCCAGTACCATCAAGATTGGGTGAAAAAATGTTTGCTGAGATTTTAGGAAATTCGTAGTTTTTTGGAAGCTTGGCAACCCCTTTCAATGAATGTGATTCTCGTCAGTCTCTGCTTGGGGCTACTTCAATAGGATACAAACCATAGCAATAGAACTTGGAACTACATTATTGTGCCAAGTTTCAAAGAGCTAGCACAAACCGTGTTTGATTTAGAGTTCCAACTACATGTATCTATATAGGAGAAAACAGAGTAAAACCTAAACATGAAAACCCTTACTGCAAAGGAACGGTTTAACCTAGAAGAACGAAATTTGGTGAGCCAAGTGGGATTGGTGTACTGATCATTACCTGCTAGTATCATCAAGATTGGGTGAAAAAATGTTTGCTGAGATTTTAGGAAATTCGTAGTGTTTTGGAAGCTTGGCAACCGCTTCCAATGAATGTGATTCTCATCAGTCTCTGCTTGGGGCTACTTCAATAGGACACAAACAGTAGCGATAGAACTTGGAACTACATTATTGTGCCAAGTTCCAAAGAGCTAGCACAAACCGTGTTTTATTTAGTGTTCCAACTACATGTATCCATATAGGAGAAAACAGAGTGAAACCTAAACATGAAAAGGGTTACTGCAAAGGAACGGTTTAACCTAGAAGAACGAAATTTGGTGAGCCAAGTGGGACTGGTGTACTGATCATTAGCTGCCAGTACCATCAAGATTGGGTGAAAAAATGTTTGCTGAGATTTCAGGAAACTCGTAGTTTTTTGGAAGCTTGGCAACCCCTTTCAATGAAAGTGATTCTCGTCAGTCTCTGCTTGGGGCTATTTCAATAGCACACAAACCATAGCGATAGATCTTGGAACTACATTATTGTGCCAAGTTTCAAAGATCTAGCACAAACCGTGTTTGATTTAGAGTTCCAACTACATGTATCCATATAGGAGAAAACAGAGTGAAACCTAAACATGAAAACGGTTTCTGCAAAGGAACGGTTTAACCTAGAAGAACGAAATTTGGTGAGCCAAGTGGGACTGGTGTACTGATCATTACCAGCAAATATCATCAAGATTGGGTGAAAAAATATTTGCTGAGATTTCAGGAAACTCGCAGTTTTTTGGAAGCTAGGCAACCCCTTTCAATGAATGTGATTCTCGTCAGTCTCTGCTTGGGGCTACTTCAATAGGACACAAACCATAGAGATAGAACTTGGAACTACCTTATTGTGCCAAGTTTCAAAGAGCTAGCACAAACCGTGTTTGGTTTAGAGTTCCAACTACATGTATCCATATAGGAGAATACAGAGTGAAACCTAAACATGAAAACGGTTACTGCAAAGGAAGGGTTTAACCTAGAAGAACGAAATATGGTGAGCCAAGTGGGATTGGTGTACTGATCATTACCTGCTAGTATCATCAAGATTGGGTGAAAAAATGTTTGCTGAGATTTCAGGAAACTCGTAGTTTTTTGGAGCTTTGCAACCCCTTTCAATTAAAGTGATTCTCCTCAGTCTCTGCTTGGGGCTACTTCAATAGGACACAAACCATAGCGATAGAACTTGGAACTACATTATTTTGCCAAGTTTCAAAGAGCTAGCACAAACCGTGTTTCATTTAGAGTTCCAACTACATGTATCCATATACGAGAAAACAGATTGAAACCTAAACATGAAAATGGTTACTGCAAAGTAACGGTTTAACCTAGAAGAACGAAATTTGGTGAGCCAAGTGGGACTGGTGTACTGATCATTACCTGCAAGTATCATCAAGATTGGGTGAAAAAATGTTTGCTGAGATTTCAGGAAACTCGTAGTTTTTTGGAAGCTTGGCAACCCCTTCCAATGAATGTGATTCTCGTCAGTCTCTGCTTGGGGCTACTTCCATAGGACACAAACCATAGCGATAGAACTTGGAACTACATTATTGTGCCAAGTTTCAAAGAGCTAGCACAAACCGTGTTTGATTTAGAGTTCCAACTACATGTATCCATATAGGAGAAAACAGTGAAACCTAAATATGAAAACGGTTACAGCAAAGGAACGGTTTAACCTAGAAGAACGAAATTTGGTGAGCCAAGTGGGATTGGTGTACTGATCATTACCTGCCAGTATCATCAAGATTGGGTGAAAAAATGTTTGCTGAGATTTCAGGAAACTCGTAGTGTTTTGGAAGCTTGGCAACCCGTCCAATGAATGTGATTCTCCTCAGTCTCTGCTTGGGGCTACTTCAATAGGACACAAACCATAGCGATAGAACTTGGAACTACATTATTGTGCCAAGTTTCAAAGAGCTATCACAAACCGTGTTTGATTTAGAGTTCCAACTACATGTATCCATATAGGAGAAAACAGAGTGAAACCTAAACATGAAAACGGTTACTGCAAAGGAACGGTTTAACCTAGAAGAACGAAATCTGGTGAGCCAACTGGGATTGGTGTACTGATCATTACCTGCCAGTACCATCAAGATTGGGTGAAAAAATGTTTGCTGGGATTTTAGGAAATTCGTAGTTTTTTGGAAGCTTGGCAACCCCTTTCAATGAATGTGATTCTCGTCAATCTCTGCTTGGGGCTACTTCAATAGGACCAAACCATAGCGATAGAACGTGGAACTACATTATTGTGCTAAGTTTCAATGTGCTATCACAAACCGTGTTTGATTTAGAGTTCCAACTACATGTATCCATATATGAGAAAACAGAGTGAAACCTAAACATGAAAACGGTTACTGCAAAGTAATGGTTTAACCTAGAAGAACGAAATTTGGTGAGCCAAGTGGGACTGGTGTACTGATCATTACCTGCAAGTATCGTCAAGATTGGGTGAAAAAAATGTTTGCTGAGATTTCAGGAATCTCGTAGATTTTTGGAAGCTTGGCAACCCCTTTCAATGAAAGTGATTCTCGTTAGTCTCTGCTTGGGGCTACTTCCATAGGACACAAACCATAGCGATAGAACTTGGAACTACATTATTGTGCCAAGGTTCAAAGTGCTAGCACAAACCGTGTTTGATTTAGAGTTCCAACTACATGTATCCATATAGGAGAAAACAGAATGAAACCTAAACATAAAAACAGTTACTGCAAAGTAACGGTTTAACCTAGAAGAACGAAATTTGGTGAGCCAAGTGGGACTGGTGTACTGATCATTACCTGCCAGTACCATCAAGATTGGGTGAAAAAATGTTTGCTGAGATTTCAGGAAACTCGTAGTTTTTCGGAAGCTTGGCAACCCCTTTCAATGAAAGTGATTCTCGTCAGTCTCTACTTGGGGCTACTTCCATAGTACACAAACCATAGCGATAGAACTTGGAACTACATTATTGTGCCAAGGTTCAAAGTGCTAGCACAAACCGTGTTTGATTTAGAGTTCCAACTACATGTATCCATATAGGAGAAAACAGAATGAAACCTAAACATGAAAACAGTTACTGCAAAGTAACGGTTTAACCTAGAAGAACGAAATTTGGTGAGCCAAGTGGGACTGGTGTACTGATCATTACCTGCAAGTATCATCAAGATTGGGTGAAAAAATGTTTGCTGAGATTTCAGGAAACTCGTAGTTTTTTGGAAGCTTGGCAACCCCTTTCAATGAAAGTGATTCTCGTCAGTCTCTGCTTGGGGCTACTTCAATAGGACACAAACCATAGCGATAGAACTTGGAACTTCATCATTGTGCCAAGGTTCAAAGTGCTAACAGAAACCGTGTTTGATTTAGAGTTCCAACTACATGTATCCATATAGGAGAAAACACAGTGAAACCTAAACATGAAAACGGTTACTGCAAAGGAACGGTTTAACCTAGAAGAACGAAATTTGGTGAGCCAAGTGGGACTGGTGTACTGATTATTACCTGCAAGTATCATCAAGATTGGGTGAAAAAATGTTTGCTGAGATTTCAGGAAACTCGTAGTTTTTTGGAAGCTTGGCAACCCCTTTCAATGAAAGTGATTCTCGTCAGTCTCTGCTTGGGGCTACTTCAATAGGACACAAACCATAGCGATAGATCTTGGAAATATATTATTGTGCCAAGTTTCAAAGAACTAGCACAAACCGTGTTTGATTTAGAGTTCCAACTACATGTATCCATATAGGAGAAAACAGATTGAAACCTAAACATGAAAATGGTTACTGCAAAGTAACGGTTTAACCTAGAAGAACGAAATTTGGTGAGCCAAGTGGGACTGGTGTATTGATCATTACCTGCAAGTATCATCAAGATTGGGTGAAAAAATGTTTGCTGAGATTTCAGGAAACTCGTAGTTTTTTGGAAGCTTGGGAAGCCCTTCCCATGAATGTGATTCTCCTCAGTCTCTGCTTGGGGCTACTTCCATAGGACACAAACCATAGCGATAGAACTTGGAATTACATTATTGTGCCAAGTTTCAAAGAGCTAGCACAAACCGTGTTTGATTTAGAGTTCCAACTACATGTATCCATATAGGAGAAAACAGAGTGAAACCTAAACATGAAAACGGTTACTGCAAAGGAACGGCTTAACCTAGAAGAAAGAAATTTGGTTAGCCAAGTGGGACTGGTGTACTGATCATTACCTTCAAGTATCATCAAGATTGGGTGAAAAAATGTTTGCTGAGATTTCAGGAAATTCGTAGTTTTTTGGAAGCTTTGAACCCCTTTCAATGAATGTGATTCTAGTCAGTCTCTGCTTGGGGCTACTTCCATAGGACACAAACCATAGCGATAGAACTTGGAACTACATTATTGTGCCAAGTTTCAAAGAGCTAGCACAAACCGTGTTTGATTTAGAGTTCCAACTACATGTATCCATATAGGAGAAAACAGAGTGAAACCTAAACATGAAAACGGTTACTGCAAAGGAACGGTTTAACCTAGAAGAACGAAATTTGGTGAGCCAAGTGGGATTGGTTTACTGATCATTACCTGCAAGTATCATCAAGATTGGGTGAAAAAATGTTTGCTGAGTTTTCAGGAAACTCGTAGTTTTTGGAAGCTTATCAACCCCTTTCAATGAATGTGATTCTCGTCAGTCTCTGCTTGGGGCTACTTCAATAGGACACAAACCATAGCGATAGAACTTGGAACTACATTATTGTGCCAAGTTTCAAAGAACTAGCACAAACCGTGTTTGATTTAGAGTTCCAACTACATGTATCCATATAGGAGAAAACAGAGTGAAACCTAAACATGAAAACGGTTACTGCAAAGGAACGGTTTAACCTAGAAGAACGAAATTTGGTGAGCCAAGTGGGACTGGTGTACTGATCAATACCTGCAAGTATCATCAAGATTGGGTGAAAAAATGTTTGCTGAGATTTCAGCAAACTCGTAGTTTTTTGGAAGCTTGGCAACCCCTTCCAATGAATGTGATTCTCGTCAGTCTCTGCTTGGGGCTACATCCTTAGGACACAAACCATAGCGATAGAACTTGGAACTACATTATTGTGCCAAGTTTCAAAGAGCTAGCACAAACCGTGTTTCATTTAGAGTTCCAACTACATGTATCCATATAGGAGAAAACAGAGTGAAACCTAAACATGAAAACGGTTACTGCAAAGGAACGGTTTAACCTAGAAGAACGAAATTTGGTGAGCCAAGTGGGACTGGTGTACTGATCTTTACCTGCAAGTATCATCAAGATTGGGTGAAAAAATGTTTGCTGAGATTTCAGGAAACTCGTAGTTTTTCGGAAGCTTGGCAACCCCTTTCAATGAAAGTGATTCTCGTCAGTCTCTGCTTGGGGCTACTTCCATAGGATACAAACCATAGTGATAGAACTTGGAACTACATTATTGTGCCAAGTTTCAAAGAGCTAGCACAAACCGTGTTTGATTTAGAGTTCCAACTACATGTATCCATATAGGAGAAAACAGAGTGAAACCTAAACATGAAAACGGTTACTGCAAAGGAACGGTTTAACCTAGAAGAACGAAATTTGGTGAGCCAAGTGGGACTGGTGTACTGATCATTACCTGCAAGTATCATCAATATTGGGTGAAAAAATGTTTGCTGAGATTTCAGGAAACTCGTAGTTTTTTGGAAGCTTGGGAAGCCCTTCCCATGAATGTGATTCTCGTCAGTCTCTGCTTGGGGCTACTTCAATAGGACACAAACCATAGCGATAGAACTTGGAACTACATTATTGTGCCAAGTTTCAAAGAGCTAGCACAAACCGTGTTTGATTTAGAGTTCCACCTACATGTATCCATATAGGAGAATACAGAGTGAAACCTAAACATGAAAACGGTTACTGCAAAGGAACGGTTTAACCTAGAAGAAAGAAATTTGGTGAGCCAAGTGGAACTGGTGTACTGATCATTACCTGCAAGTATCATCAAGATTGGGTGAAAAAATGTTTGCTGAGATTTCAGGAAATTCGTAGTTTTTTGGAAGCTTTGAACCCCTTTCAATGAATGTGATTCTCGTCAGTCTCTGCTTGGGGCTACTTCCATAGGACACAAACCATAGCGATAGAACTTGGAACTACATTATTGTGCCAAGTTTCAAAGAGCTAGCACAAACCGTGTTTGATTTAGAGTTCCAACTACATGTATCCATATAGGAGAAAACAGAGTGAAACCTAAACATGAAAACGGTTACTGCAAAGGAACGGCTTAACCTAGAAGAAAGAAATTTGGTGAGCCAAGTGGGACTGGTGTACTGATCATTACCTTCAAGTATCATCAAGATTGGGTGAAAAAATGTTTGCTGAGATTTCAGGAAATTCGTAGTTTTTTGGAAGCTTTGAACCCCTTTCAATGAATGTGATTCTAGTCAGTCTCTGCTTGGGGCTACTTCCATAGGACACAAACCATAGCGATAGAACTTGGAACTACATTATTGTGCCAAGTTTCAAAGAGCTAGCACAAACCGTGTTTCATTTAGAGTTCCAACTACATGTATCCATATAGGAGAAAACAGAGTGAAACCTAAACATGAAAACAGTTACTGCAAAGGAAAGGTTTAACCTAGAAGAACGAAATTTGGTGAGCCAAGTGGGACTGGTGTACTGATCTTTACCTGCAAGTATCATCAAGATTGGGTGAAAAAATGTTTGCTGAGATTTCAGGAAACTCGTAGTTTTTCGGAAGCTTGGCAACCCCTTTCAATGAAAGTGATTCTCGTCAGTCTCTGCTTGGGGCTACTTCCATAGGATACAAACCATAGCGATAGAACTTGGAACTACATTATTGTGCCAAGTTTCAAAGAGCTAGCACAAACCGTGTTTGATTTAGAGTTCCAACTACATGTATCCATATAGGAGAAAACAGAGTGAAACCTAAACATGAAAACGGTTACTGCAAAGGAACGGTTTAACCTAGAAGAACGAAATTTGGTGAGCCAAGTGGGACTGGTGTACTGATCATTACCTGCAAGTATCATGAAGATTGGGTGAAAAAATGTTTGCTGAGATTTCAGGAAATTCGTAGTTTTTTGGAAGCTTGGCAACCCCTTCCAATGAATGTGATTCTCCTCAGTCTCTGCTTGGGGCTACTTCCATAGGACCCAAACCATAGCGATAGAACTTGGAACTACATTATTGTGCCAAGTTTCAAAGAGCTAGCACAAATCGTGTTTGATTTAGAATTCCAACTACATGTATCCATATAGGAGAAAACAGAGTGAAACCTATACATGAAAACGGTTACTGCAAAGGAACGGCTTAACCTAAAAGAACGAAATTTGGTGAGCCAAGAGGGATTGGTGTACTTATCATTACCTGCCAGTATCATCAAGATTGGGTGAAAAAATGTTTGCTGAGATTTCAGGAAACTCGTAGTTTTTTGGAAGCTTGGCAACCCCTTTCAATGAAAGTGATTCTCGTCAGTCTCTGCTTGGGGCTTCTTCAATAGTACCAAACCATAGCTATAGAACTTGGAACTACATTATTGTGCCAAGTTTCAAAGAGGTAGCACAAACCGTGTTTGATTTAGAGTTCCAACTACATGTATCCATGTAGGAGAAAACAGAGTGAAACCTAAACATGAAAACAGTTACTGCAAAGGAACGGTTTATCCTAGAAGAACGAAATTTGGTGCGCCAAGTGGGACTGGTGTACTGATCCTTACCTGCAAGTATCATCAAGATTGGGTGAAAAAATATTTAATGAAATTTCTGGAAACTCCTAGTTTTGTGGAAGATTGGCAACCCCTTCTAATGAATGTGATTCTCATCAGTCTCTGTTTGGGGCTACTTCAATAGGACACAAACCATAGCGATAGAACTTGGAATTACATTATTGTGCCAAGGTTCAAAGTGCTAGCACAAACCGTGTTTGATTTAGAGTTCCAACTACATGTATCCATATAGGAGAAAACAGAATGAAACCTAAACATGAAAACAGTTACTGCAAAGTAACGGTTTAACCTAGAAGAACGAAATTTGGTGAGCCAAGTGGGACTGGTGTACTGATCATTACCTGCAAGTATCATCAAGATTGGGTGAAAAAATGTTTGCTGAGATTTCAGGAAACTCGTAGTTTTTTGGAAGCTTGGCAACCCCTTTCAATGAAAGTGATTCTCGTCAGTCTCTGCTTGGGGCTACTTCAATAGGACACAAACCATAGCGATAGAACTTGGAACTACATTATTGTGCCAAGGTTCAAAGAGCTAGCACAAACCGTGTTTGATTTAGAGTTCCAAATACATGTATCCATATAGGAGAAAACAGAGTGAAACCTAAACATGAAAACGGTTACTGCAAAGGAACGGTTTAACCTGGAAGAACGAAATTTGGTGAGCCAAGTGGGACTGGTGTACTGATCATTACCTGCAAGTATCATCAAGATTGGGTGAAAAAATGTTTGCTGAGATTTCAGGAAACTCGTAGTTTTTTGGAAGCTTGGCAACCCCTTTCAATGAAAGTGATTCTCATCAGTCTCTGCTTGGGGCTACTTCAATAGGACACAAACCATAGCGATAGAACTTGGAAATATATTATTGTGCCAAGTTTCAAAGAACTAGCACAAACCGAGTTTGATTTAGAGTTCCAACTACATGTATCCATATAGGAGAAAACAGATTGAAACCTAAACATGAAAATGGTTACTGCAAAGTAACGGTTTAACCTAGAAGAACGAAATTTGGTGAGAAAAGTGGGACTGGTGTACTGATCATTACCTGCAAGTATCATCAAGATTGGGTGAAAAAATGTTTGCTGAGATTTCAGGAAACTCGTAGTTTTTTGGAAGCTTGGGAAGCCCTTCCCATGAATGTGATTCTCCTCAGTCTCTGCTTGGGGCTACTTCCATAGGACACAAACCATAGCGATAGAACTTGGAACTACATTATTGTGCCAAGTTTCAAAGAGCTAGCACAAACCGTGTTTGATTTAGAGTTCCAACTACATGTATCCATATAGGAGAAAACAGAGTGAAACCTAAACATGAAAACGGTTACTGCAAAGGAACGGCTTAACCTAGAAGAAAGAAATTTGGTGAGCCAAGTGGGACTGGTGTACTGATCATTACCTTCAAGTATCATCAAGATTGGGTGAAAAAATGTTTGCTGAGATTTCAGGAAATTCGTAGTTTTTTGGAAGCTTTGAACCCCTTTCAATGAATGTGATTCTAGTCAGTCTCTGCTTGGGGCTACTTTCATAGGACACAAACCATAGCGATAGAACTTGGAACTACATTATTGTGCCAAGTTTCAAAGAGCTAGCACAAACCGTGTTTGATTTAGAGTTCCAACTACATGTATCCATATAGGAGAAACAGAGTGAAACCTAAACATGAAAACGGTTACTGCAAAGGAACGGTTTAACCTAGAAGAACGAAATTTGGTGAGCCAAGTGGGATTGGCTTACTGATCATTACCTGCAAGTATCATCAAGATTGGGTGAAAAAAAATGTTTGCTGAGTTTTCAGGAAACTCGTAGTTTTTGGAAGCTTATCAACCCCTTTCAATGAATGTGATTCTCGTCAGTCTCTGCTTGGGGCTACTTCAATAGGACACAAACCATAGCGATAGAACTTGGAACTACATTATTGTGCCAAGTTTCAAAGAAACTAGCACAAACCGTGTTTGATTTAGAGTTCCAACTACATGTATCCATATAGGAGAAAACAGAGTGAAACCTAAACATGAAAAACGGTTACTGCAAAGGAACGGTTTAACCTAGAAGAACGAAATTTGGTGAGCCAAGTGGGACTGGTGTACTGATCAATACCTGCAAGTATCATCAAGATTGGGTGAAAAAATGTTTGCTGAGATTTCAGCAAACTCGTAGTTTTTTGGAAGCTTGGCAACCCCTTCCAATGAATGTGATTCTCGTCAGTCTCTGCTTGGGGCTACATCCTTAGGACACAACCCATAGCGATAGAACTTGGAACTACATTATTGTGCCAAGTTTCAAAGAGCTAGCACAAACCGTGTTTCATTTAGAGTTCCAACTACATGTATCCATATAGGAGAAAACAGAGTGAAACCTAAACATGAAAACGGTTACTGCAAAGGAACGGTTTAAACCTAGAAGAACGAAATTTGGTGAGCCAAGTGGGACTGGTGTACTGATCTTTACCTGCAAGTATCATCAAGATTGGGTGAAAAAATGTTTGCTGAGATTTCAGGAAACTCGTAGTTTTTCGGAAGCTTGGCAACCCCTTTCAATGAAAGTGATTCTCGTCAGTCTCTGCTTGGGGCTACTTCCATAGGATACAAACCATAGCGATAGAACTTGGAACTACATTATTGTGCCAAGTTTCAAAGAGCTAGCACAAACCGTGTTTGATTTAGAGTTCCAACTACTTGTATCCATATAGGAGAAAACAGAGTGAAACCTAAACATGAAAACGGTTACTGCAAAGGAACGGTTTAACCTAGAAGAACGAAATTTGGTGAGCCAAGTGGGACTGGTGTACTGATCATTACCTGCAAGTATCATCAATATTGGGTGAAAAAAATGTTTGCTGAGATTTCAGGAAACTCGTAGTTTTTTGGAAGCTTGGGAAGCCCTTCCCATGAATGTGATTCTCGTCAGTCTCTGCTTGGGGCTACTTCAATAGGACACAAACCATAGCGATAGAACTTGGAACTACATTATTGTGCCAAGTTTCAAAGAGCTAGCACAAACCGTGTTTGATTTAGAGTTCCACATACATGTATCCATATAGGAGAATACAGAGTGAAACCTAAACATGAAAACGGTTACTGCAAAGGAACGGTTTAACCTAGAAGAAAGAAATTTTGGTGAGCCAAGTGGGACTGGTGTCCTGATCATTACCTGCAAGTATCATCAAGATTGGGTGAAAAAATGTTTGCTGAGATTTCAGGAAATTCGTAGTTTTTTGGAAGCTTTGAACCCCTTTCAATGAATGTGATTCTCGTCAGTCTCTGCTTGGGGCTACTTCCATAGGACACAAACCATAGCGATAGAACTTGGAACTACATTATTGTGCCAAGTTTCAAAGAGCTAGCACAAACCCTTGTTTGATTTAGAGTTCCAACTACATGTATCCATATAGGAGAAAACAGAGTGAAACCTAAACATGAAAACGGTTACTGCAAAGGAACGGCTTAACCTAGAAGAAAGAAATTTGGTGAGCCAAGTGGGACTGGTGTACTGATCATTACCTTCAAGTATCATCAAGATTGGGTGAAAAAATGTTTGCTGAGATTTCAGGAAATTCGTAGTTTTTGGAAGCTTTGAACCGCTTTCAATGAATGTGATTCTAGTCAGTCTCTGCTTGGGGCTACTTCCATAGGACACAAACCATAGCGATAGAACTTGGAACTACATTATTGTGCCAAGTTTCAAAGAGCTAGCACAAACCGTGTTTCATTTAGAGTTCCAACTACATGTATCCATATAGGAGAAAACAGAGTGAAACCTAAACATGAAAACAGTTACTGCAAAGGAAAAGGTTTAACCTAGAAGAACGAAATTTGGTGAGCCAAGTGGGACTGGTGTACTGATCCTTTACCTGCAAGTATCATCAAGATTGGGTGAAAAAATGTTTGCTGAGATTTCAGGAAACTCGTAGTTTTTCGGAAGCTTGGCAACCCCTTTCAATGAAAGTGATTCTCGTCAGTCTCTGCTTCGGGCTACTTCCATAGGATACAAACCATAGCGATAGAACTTGGAACTACATTATTGTGCCAAGTTTCAAAGAGCTAGCACAAACCGTGTTTGATTTAGAGTTCCAACTACATGTATCCATATAGGAGAAAACAGAGTGAAACCTAAACATGAAAAACGGTTACTGCAAAGGAACGGTTTAACCTAGAAGAACGAAATTTGGTGAGCCAAGTGGGACTGGTGTACTGATCATTACCTGCAAGTATCATCAATATTGGGTGAAAAAATGTTTGCTGAGATTTTCAGGAAACTCGTAGTTTTTTGGAAGCTTGGGAAGCCCTTCCCATGAATGTGATTCTCGTCAGTCTCTGCTTGGGGCTACTTCAATAGGACACAAACCATAGCGATAGAACTTGGAACTACATTATTGTGCGAAGTTTCAAAGAGCTAGCACAAACCGTGTTTGATTTAGAGTTCCACCTACATGTATCCATATAGGAGAATACAGAGTGAAACCTAAACATGAAAACGGTTCCTGCAAAGGAACGGTTTAACCTAGAAGAACGAAATTTGGTGAGCCAAGTGGGATTGGTGTACTGATCATTACCTGCAAGTATCATCAAGATTGGGTGAAAAAATGTTTGCTGAGATTTCAGGAAACTCGTAGTTTTTTGGAAGCTTGGCAACCCCTTTCAATGAAAGTGATTCTCGTCAGTCTCTGCTTGGGGCTACTTCAATAGGACACAAACCATAGCGATAGAACTTGGAAATACATTATTGTGCCAAGTTTCAAAGAACTAGCACAAACCGTGTTTGATTTAGAGTTCCAACTACATGTATCCATATAGGAGAAAACAGAGTGAAACCTAAACATGAAAACGTTACTGCAAAGTAACGGTTTAACCTAGAAGAACGAATTTGGTTAGCCAAGTGGGGACTGGTGTACTGATCATTACCTGCAAGTATCATCAAGATTGGGTGAAAAATGTTTGCTGAGATTTCAGGAAACTCGTAGTTTTTGGAAGCTTGGGAAGCCCTTCCCATGAATGTGATTCTCCTCAGTCTCTGCTTGGGGCTACTTCCATAGGACACAAACCATAGCGATAGAACTTGGAACTACATTATTGTGCCAAGTTTCAAAGAGCTAGCACAAACCGTGTTTGATTTAGAGTTCCAACTACATGTATCCATATAGGAGAAAACAGAGTGAAACCTAAACATGAAAAACGGTTACTGCAAAGGAACGGCTTAACCTAGAAGAAAGAAATTTGGTGAGCCAAGTGGGACTGGTGTACTGATCATTACCTTCAAGTATCATCAAGATTGGGTGAAAAATGTTTGCTGAGATTTCAGGAAATTCGTAGTTTTTTGGAAGCTTTGAACCCCTTTCAATGAATGTGATTCTAGTCAGTCTCTGCTTGGGGCTACTTTCATAGGACACAAACCATAGCGATAGAACTTGGAACTACATTATTGTGCCAAGTTTTCAAAGAGCTAGCACAAAACCGTGTTTGATTTAGAGTTCCAACTACATGTATCCATATAGGAGAAAACAGAGTGAAACCTAAACATGAAAACGGTTACTGCAAAGGAACGGTTTAACCTAGAAGAACGAAATTTGGTGAGCCAAGTGGGATTGGCTTACTGATCATTACCTGCAAGTATCATCAAGATTGGGTGAAAAAAATGTTTGCTGAGTTTTCAGGAAACTCGTAGTTTTTGGAAGCTTATCAACCCCTTTCAATGAATGTGATTCTCGTCAGTCTCTGCTTGGGGCTACTTCAATAGGACACAAACCATAGCGATAGAACTTGGAACTACATTATTGTGCCAAGTTTCAAAGAACTAGCACAAACCGTGTTTGATTTAGAGTTCCAACTACATGTATCCATATAGGAGAAAACAGAGTGAAACCTAAACATGAAAACGGTTACTGCAAAGGAACGGTTTAAAACCTAGAAGAACGAAATTTGGTGAGCCAAGTGGGACTGGTGTACTGATCAATACCTGCAAGTATCATCAAGATTGGGTGAAAAAAATGTTTGCTGAGATTTCAGCAAACTCGTAGTTTTTTTGGAAGCTTGGCAACCCCTTCCAATGAATGGTGATTCTCGTCAGTCTCTGCTTGGGGCTACATCCTTAGGACACAACCCATAGCGATAGAACTTGGAACTACATTATTGTGCCAAGTTTCAAAGAGCTAGCACAAACCGTGTTTCATTTAGAGTTCCAACTACATGTATCCATATAGGAGAAAACAGAGTGAAACCTAAACATGAAAACGGTTACTGCAAAGGAACGGTTTAACCTAGAAGAACGAAATTTGGTGAGCCAAGTGGGACTGGTGTACTGATCTTTACCTGCAAGTATCATCAAGATTGGGTGAAAAAATGTTTGCTGAGATTTCAGGAAACTCGTAGTTTTTCGGAAGCTTGGCAACCCCTTTCAATGAAAGTGATTCTCGTCAGTCTCTGCTTGGGGCTACTTCCATAGGATACAAACCATAGCGATAGAACTTGGAAACTACATTATTGTGCCAAGTTTCAAAGAGCTAGCACAAACCGTGTTTGATTTAGAGTTCCAACTACTTGTATCCATATAGGAGAAAACAGAGTGAAAACCTAAACATGAAAACGGTTACTGCAAAGGAACGGTTTAACCTAGAAGAACGAAATTTGGTGAGCCAAGTGGGACTGGTGTACTGATCATTACCTGCAAGTATCATCAATATTGGGTGAAAAAATGTTTGCTGAGATTTCAGGAAACTCGTAGTTTTTTGGAAGCTTGGGAAGCCCTTCCCATGAATGTGATTCTCGTCAGTCTCTGCTTGGGGCTACTTCAATAGGACACAAACCATAGCGATAGAACTTGGAACTACATTATTGTGCCAAGTTTCAAAGAGCTAGCACAAACCGTGTTTGATTTAGAGTTCCACATACATGAATCCATATAGGAGAATACAGAGTGAAACCTAAACATGAAAACGGTTACTGCAAAGGAACGGTTTAACCTAGAAGAAAGAAATTTGGTGAGCCAAGTGGGACTGGTGTCCTGATCATTACCTGCAAGTATCATCAAGATTGGGTGAAAAAATGTTTGCTGAGATTTCAGGAAATTCGTAGTTTTTTGGAAGCTTTGAACCCCTTTCAATGAATGTGATTCTCGTCAGTCTCTGCTTGGGGCTACTTCCATAGGACACAAACCATAGCGATAGAACTTGGAACTACATTATTGTGCCAAGTTTTCAAAGAGCTAGCACAAACCTTGTTTGATTTAGAGTTCCAACTACATGTATCCATATAGAGAAAAACAGAGTGAAACCTAAACATGAAACGGTTACTGCAAAGGAACGGCTTAACCTAGAAGAAAGAAATTTGGTGAGCCAAGTGGGACTGGTGTACTGATCATTACCTTCAAGTATCATCAAGATTGGGTGAAAAAAATGTTTGCTGAGATTTCAGGAAATTCGTAGTTTTTTGGAAGCTTTGAACCGCTTTCAATGAATGTGATTCTAGTCAGTCTCTGCTTGGGGCTACTTCCATAGGACACAAACCATAGCGATAGAACTTGGAACTACATTATTGTGCCAAGTTTCAAAGAGCTAGCACAAACCGTGTTCATTTAGAGTTCCAACTACATGTATCCATATAGGAGAAAACAGAGTGAAACCTAAACATGAAAACAGTTACTGCAAAGGAAAGGTTTAACCTAGAAGAACGAAATTTGGTGAGCCAAGTGGGACTGGTGTACTGATCTTTACCTGCAAGTATCATCAAGATTGGGTGAAAAAATGTTTGCTGAGATTTCAGGAAACTCGTAGTTTTTCGGAAGCTTGGCAACCCCTTTCAATGAAAGTGATTCTCGTCAGTCTCTGCTTCGGGCTACTTCCATAGGATACAAACCATAGCGATAGAACTTTGGAACTACATTATTGTGCCAAGTTTCAAAGAGCTAGCACAAACCGTGTTTGATTTAGAGTTCCAACTACATGTATCCATATAGGAGAAAACAGAGTGAAACCTAAACATGAAAACGGTTACTGCAAAAGGAACGGTTTAACCTAGAAGAACGAAATTTGGTGAGCCAAGTGGGACTGGTGTACTGATCATTACCTGCAAGTATCATCAATATTGGGTGAAAAAATGTTTGCTGAGATTTCAGGAAACTCGTAGTTTTTTGGAAGCTTGGGAAGCCCTTCCCATGAATGTGATTCTCGTCAGTCTCTGCTTGGGGCTACTTCAATAGGACACAAACCATAGCGATAGAACTTGGAACTACATTATTGTGCGAAGTTTCAAAGAGCTAGCACAAACCGTGTTTGATTTAGAGTTCCACCTACATGTATCCATATAGGAGAATACAGAGTGAAAACCTAAACATGAAAACGGTTCCTGCAAAGGAACGGTTTAACCTAGAAGAACGAAATTTGGTGAGCCAAGTGGGATTGGTGTACTGATCATTACCTGCAAGTATCATCAAGATTGGGTGAAAAAATGTTTGCTGAGATTTCAGGAAACTCGTAGTTTTTTGGAAGCTTGGCAACCCCTTTCAATGAAAGTGATTCTCGTCAGTCTCTGCTTGGGGCTACTTCAATAGGACACAAACCATAGCGATAGAACTTGGAAATACATTATTGTGCCAAGTTTCAAAGAACTAGCACAAACCGTGTTTGATTTAGAGTTCAACTACATGTATCCATATAGGAGAAAACAGAGTGAAACCTAAACATGAAAACGGTTACTGCAAAGTAACGGTTTAACCTAGAAGAACGAAATTTGGTTAGCCAAGTGGGGACTGGTGTACTGATCATTACCTGCAAGTATCATCAAGATTGGGTGAAAAAAATGTTTGCTGAGATTTTCAGGAAACTCGTAGTTTTTTGGAAGCTTGGGAAGCCCTTCCCATGAATGTGATTCTCGTCAGTCTCTGCTTGGGGCTACTTCCATAGGACACAAACCATAGCGATAGAACTTGGAACTACATTATTGTGCCAAGTTTCAAAGAGCTAGCACAAACCGTGTTTGATTTAGAGTTCCAAATACATGTATCCATATAGGAGAAAACAGAGTGAAACCTAAACATGAAAACGGTTACTGCAAAGGAACGGTTTAACCTAGAAGAAACGAAATTTGGTGAGCCAAGTGGGACTGGTGTACTGATCATTACCTTCAAGTATCATCAAGATTGGGTTAAAAAATGTTTGCTGAGATTTCAGGAAATTCGTAGTTTTTTGGAAGCTTTGAACCCCTTCCAATGAATGTGATTCTCGTCAGTCTCTGCTTGGGGCTACTTCCATAGGACACAAACCATAGCGATAGAACTTGGAACTACATTATTGTGCCAAGTTTTCAAAGAGCTAGCACAAACCGTGTTTCATTTAGAGTTCCAACTACATGTATCCATATAGGAGAAAACAGAGTGAAACCTAAACATGAAAACGGTTACTGCAAAGGAACGGTTTAACCTAGAAGAACGAAATTTGGTGAGCCAAGTGGGATTGCTTTACTGATCATTAGCTGCCAGTATCATCAAGATTGGGTGAAAAAAATGTTTGCTGAGATTTCAGGAAACTGGTAGTTTTTTGAAGCTTGGGAACCCCTTCCAATGAATGTGATTCTCGTCAGTCTCTGCTTGGGGCTACTTCCTTAGGACACAAACCATAGCGATAGAACTTGGAACTACATTATTGTGCCAAGTTTCAAAGAGCTAGCACAAACCGTGTTTCATTTAGAGTTCCAACTACATGTATCCATATAGGAGAAAACAGAGTGAAACCTAAACATGAAAAACGGTTACTGCAAAGGATCGGTTTAACCTAGAAGAACGAATTTGGTGAGCCAAGTGGAACTGGTGTACTGATCATTACCTGCAAGTATCATCAAGATTGGGTGAAAAAGTGTTTGCTGAGATTTCAGGAAACTCGTAGTTTTTTGGAAGCTTATCAACCCCTTTCAATGAATGTGATTCTCGTCAGTCTCTGCTTGGGGCTACTTCAATAGGACACAAACCATAGCGATAGAACTTGGAACTACATTATTGTGCCAAGTTTCAAAGAACTAGCACAAACCGTGTTTGATTTAGAGTTCCAACTACATGTATCCATTTAGGAGAAACAGAGTGAAACCTAAACATGAAAACGGTTACTGCAAAGGAACGGTTTAACCTAGAAGAAACGAAATTTGGTGAGCCAAGTGGGACTGGTGTACTGATCAATACCTGCAAGTATCATCAAGATTGGGTGAAAAAATGTTTGCTGACATTTCAGGAAACTCTTAGTTTTTTTGGAAGCTTGGCAACCCCTTCCAATGAATGTGATTCTCCTCAGTCTCTGCTTGGGGCTACTTCCTTAGGACACAAACCATAGCGATAGAACTTGGAACTACATTATTGTGCCAAGTTTCAAAGAGCTAGCACAAACCGTGTTTCATTTAGAGTTCCAACTACATGTATCCATATAGGAGAAAACAGAGTGAAACCTAAACATGAAAACGGTTACTGCAAAGGAACGGTTTAACCTAGAAGAACGAAATTTGGTGAGCCAAGTGGGACTGGTGTACTGATCAATACCTGGAAGTATCATCAAGATTGGTGAAAAATGTTTGCTGAGATTTCAGAAAACTCGTAGTTTTATGGAAGCTTGGCAACCCCTTCCAATGAACGTGATTCTCGTCAGTCTCTGCATGGGGCTACTTCCATAGGACACAAACCAAAGCGATAGAACTTAGAACTACATGATTGTGCCAAGTTTCAAAGAGCTAGCACAAACCGTGTTTGATTTAGAGTTCCAACTACATGTATCCATATAGGAGAAAACAGAGTGAAACCTAAACATGAAAACGGTTACTGCAAAGGAACGGTTTAACCTAGAATACGAAAATTTGGTGAGCCAAGTGGTATTGGTGTACTTATCATTACCTGCCAGTATCATCAAGATTGGGTAAAAAAATGTTTGCTGAGATTTCAGGAAACTCGTAGTTTTTTGGAAGCTTTGAACCGCTTTTCAATGAATGTGATTCTAGTCAGTCTCTGCTTGGGGCTACTTCCATAGGACACAAACCATAGCGATAGAACTTGGAACTACATTATTGTGCCAAGTTTCAAAGAGCTAGCACAAACCGTGTTTCATTTAGAGTTCCAACTACATGTATCCATATAGGAGAAAACAGAGTGAAACCTAAACATGAAAACAGTTACTGCAAAGGAAAGGTTTAACCTAGAAGAAAGAAATTTGGTGAGCCAAGTGGGACTGGTGTCCTGATCATTACCTGCAAGTATCATCAAGATTGGGTGAAAAAATGTTTGCTGAGATTTCAGGAAATTCGTAGTTTTTTGGAAGCTTTGAACCCCTTTCAATGAATGTGATTCTCGTCAGTCTCTGCTTGGGGCTACTTCCATAGGACACAAACCATAGCGATAGAACTTGGAACTACATTATTGTGCCAAGTTTCAAAGAGCTAGCACAAACCTTGTTTGATTTAGAGTTCCAACTACATGTATCCATATAGGAGAAAACAGAGTGAAACCTAAACATGAAAACGGTTACTGCAAAGGAACGGCTTAACCTAGAAGAAAGAAATTTGGTGAGCCAAGTGGGACTGGTGTACTGATCATTACCTTCAAGTATCATCAAGATTGGGTGAAAAAATGTTTGCTGAGATTTCAGGAAATTCGTAGTTTTTTGGAAGCTTTGAACCGCTTTCAATGAATGTGATTCTAGTCAGTCTCTGCTTGGGGCTACTTCCATAGGACACAAACCATAGCGATAGAACTTGGAACTACATTATTGTGCCAAGTTTCAAAGAGCTAGCACAAACCGTGTTTCATTTAGAGTTCCAACTACATGTATCCATATAGGAGAAAACAGAGTGGAAACCTAAACATGAAAACAGTTACTGCAAAGGAAAGGGTTTAACCTAGAAGAACGAAAATTTGGTGAGCCAAGTGGGACTGGTGTACTGATCTTTACCTGCAAGTATCATCAAGATTGGGTGAAAAATGTTTGCTGAGATTTCAGGAAACTCGTAGTTTTCGGAAGCTTGGCAACCCCCTTTCAATGAAAGTGATTCTCGTCAGTCTCTGCTTCGGGCTACTTCCATAGGATACAAACCATAGCGATAGAACTTGGAACTACATTATTGTGCCAAGTTTCAAAGAGCTAGCACAAACCGTGTTTGATTTAGAGTTCCAACTACATGTATCCATATAGGAGAAAAACAGAGTGAAACCTAAACATGAAAACGATTACTGCAAAGGAACGGTTTAACCTAGAAGAACGAAATTTGGTGAGCCAAGTGGGACTGGTGTACTGATCATTACCTGCAAGTATCATCAATATTGGGTGAAAAATGTTTGCTGAGATTTCAGGAAACTCGTAGTTTTTGGAAGCTTGGGAAGCCCTTCCCATGAATGTGATTCTCGTCAGTCTCTGCTTGGGGCTACTTCAATAGGACACAAACCATAGCGATAGAACTTGGAACTACATTATTGTGCGAAGTTTCAAAGAGCTAGCACAAACCGTGTTTGATTTAGAGTTCCACCTACATGTATCCATATAGGAGAATACAGAGTGAAACCTAAACATGAAAACGGTTCCTGCAAAGGAACGGTTTAACCTAGAAGAACGAAATTTGGTGAGCCAAGTGGGATTGGTGTACTGATCATTACCTGCAAGTATCATCAAGATTGGGTGAAAAAATGTTTGCTGAGATTTCAGGAAACTCGTAGTTTTTTGGAAGCTTGGCAACCCCTTTCAATGAAAGTGATTCTCGTCAGTCTCTGCTTGGGCTACTTCAATAGGACACAAACCATAGCGATAGAACTTGGAAATACATTATTGTGCCAAGTTTCAAAGAACTAGCACAAACCGTGTTTGATTTAGAGTTCCAACTACATGTATCCATATAGGAGAAAACAGAGTGAAACCTAAACATGAAAACGGTTACTGCAAAGTAACGGTTTAACCTAGAAGAACGAAATTTGGTTAGCCAAGTGGGACTGGTGTACTGATCATTACCTGCAAGTATCATCAAGATTGGGTGAAAAAATGTTTGCTGAGATTTCAGGAAACTCGTAGTTTTTTGGAAGCTTGGGAAGCCCTTCCCATGAATGTGATTCTCGTCAGTCTCTGCTTGGGGCTACTTCCATAGGACACAAACCATAGCGATAGAACTTGGAACTACATTATTGTGCCAAGTTTCAAAGAGCTAGCACAAAACCGTGTTTGATTTAGAGTTCCAAATACATGTATCCATATAGGAGAAAACAGAGTGAAACCTAAACATGAAAACGGTTACTGCAAAGGAACGGTTTAACCTAGAAGAACGAAAATTTGGTGAGCCAAGTGGGACTGGTGTACTGATCATTACCTTCAAGTATCATCAAGATTGGGTTAAAAAATGTTTGCTGAGATTTCAGGAAATTCGTAGTTTTTTGGAAGCTTTGAACCCCTTCCAATGAATGTGATTCTCGTCAGTCTCTGCTTGGGGCTACTTCCATAGGACACAAACCATAGCGATAGAACTTGGAACTACATTATTGTGCCAAGTTTCAAAGAGCTAGCACAAACCGTGTTTCATTTAGAGTTCCAACTACATGTATCCATATAGGAGAAAACAGAGTGAAACCTAAACATGAAAACGGTTACTGCAAAGGAACGGTTTAACCTAGAAGAACGAAATTTGGTGAGCCAAGTGGGATTGCTTTACTGATCATTAGCTGCCAGTATCATCAAGATTGGGTGAAAAAAATGTTTGCTGAGATTTCAGGAAACTGGTAGTTTTTTGGAAGCTTGGGAACCCCTTCCAATGAATGTGATTCTCGTCAGTCTCTGCTTGGGGCTACTTCCTTAGGACACAAACCATAGCGATAGAACTTGGAACTACATTATTGTGCCAAGTTTCAAAGAGCTAGCACAAACCGTGTTTCATTTAGAGTTCCAACTACATGTATCCATATAGGAGAAAACAGAGTGAAACCTAAACATGAAAAACGGTTACTGCAAAGGATCGGTTTAACCTAGAAGAACGAAATTTTGGTGAGCCAAGTGGAAACTGGTGTACTGATCATTACCTGCAAAGTATCATCAAGATTGGGTGAAAAAAGTGTTTGCTGAGATTTCAGGAAACTCGTAGTTTTTGGAAGCTTATCAACCCCTTTCAATGAATGTGATTCTCGTCAGTCTCTGCTTGGGGCTACTTCAATAGGACACAAACCATAGCGATAGAACTTGGAACTACATTATTGTGCCAAGTTTCAAAGAACTAGCACAAACCGTGTTTGATTTAGAGTTCCAACTACATGTATCCATTTAGGAGAAAACAGAGTGAAAACCTAAACATGAAAAACGGTTACTGCAAAGGAACGGTTTAACCTAGAAGAACGAAATTTGGTGAGCCAAGTGGGACTGGTGTACTGATCAATACCTGCAAGTATCATCAAGATTGGGGTGAAAAAATGTTTGCTGACATTTCAGGAAACTCTTAGTTTTTTGGAAGCTTGGCAACCCCTTCCAAATGAATGTGATTTCTCCCTCAGTCTC
>NW_027552808.1:0-56319 GCF_045843805.1 Urocitellus parryii | reverse complement strand
TTGCAGGTAATGATCAGTACACCAATCCCACTTGGCTCACCAAATTTCGTTCTTCTAGGTTAAACCGTTCGTTTGCAGTAACCGTTTTCATGTTTAGGTTTCACTCTGTTTTCTCCTATATGGATACAAGTAGTTGGAACTCTAAATCAAACACGGTTTGTGCTAGCTCTTTGAAACTTGGCACAATAATGTAGTTGGAAGTTCTATTGATATGGTTTGTGTCCTCTGGAAGTAGCCCCAAGCAGATACTGACGAGAATCACTTTCATTGAAAGGGGTTGCCAAGCTTCCAAAAAACTACGAGTTTCCTGAAATCTCAGGAAACATTTTTGGACCCAATCGTGATGATACTTACAGGTAATGATCAGCACACCAGTCCCACGTGGCTCACCAAATTTCGTTCTTCTAGGTTAACCCGTTCCTTTGCAGTAACCGTTTTCAGGTTTAGGATTCACTCTGTTTTCTCCTATATGGACACATGTAGTTGGAACTCTAAATCAAACACGGTTTGTGCTAGCTCTTTGAAACTTGGCACAATAAAGTAGTTCAAAGTTCTTTCTCTATGTTTTGTGTCCTATTGATATAGCCCCAAGCAGAGACTGACGAGAAACACTTTCATTGAAAGGGGTTGCCAAGCTTCCAAAAAAATATGAGTTTCCTGAAATCTCAGCAAACATTTTTTCGCCCAATATTGATGATACTTGCAGGTAATGATCAGTACACCAATCCCACTTGGCACACCAAATTTCGTTCTTCTAGGTTAAACCGTTCCTTTGCAGTAAGCGTTTTCATGTTTAGGTTTCACTCTGTTATCTCCTATATGGATACATGTAGTTGGAACTCTAAATCAAACACGGTTTGTGCTAGAACTTTGAAACTTGGCACAATAATGTAGTTCCAAGTTCTATCGCTATGGTTTGTGTCCTATGGAAGTAGACCCAAGCAGAGACTGACGAGAATCACTTTCATTGAAAGGGGTTGCCAAGCTTCCAAAAACTACCAGTTTCCTGAAATCTCAGCAAACATTTTTTCACCCAATTTTGATGATACTTACAGGTAATGATCAGTGTACCAATCCCACTTGGCTCACCAAATTTCGTTCTTCTAAATTAAACCGTTCATTTGCAGTAACCGTTTTCATGTTTAGGTTTCACTCTGTTTTCTCCTATATGGATACATTTAGTTGGAACTCTAAATCAAACACGGTTTGGGCTAGCTCTTTGAAACTTGGCATAATAATGTAGTTCAAAGTTCTTTCGCTATGGTTTGTGTCCTATTGAAGTAGCCCCAAGCAGAGACTGACGAGAATCACTTTCATTGAAAGGGGTTGCCAAGCTTCCAAAAAACTACGAGTTTCCTGAAATCTCAGCAAACATTTTTTCACCCAATATTGATGATACATGCAGGTAATGATCAGTACACCAATCCCACTTGGCTCACCAAATTTCGTTCTTCTAGGTTAACCCGTTCCTTTGCAGTAACCGTTTTCAGGTTTAGGTTTCACTCTGTTTTCTCCTATATGGGCACATGTAGTTGGAACTCTAAATCAAACACGGTTTGTGCTAGCTCTTTGAAACTTTGCACAATAAAGTAGTTCAATGTTCTTTCTCTATGTTTTGTGTCCTATTGAATTAGCCCCAAGCAGAGACTGACGAGAAACACTTTCATTGAAAGGGGTTGCCAAGCTTCCAAAAAAATACCAGTTTCCTGAAATCTCAGCAAACATTTTTTCACCCAATCTTGATGATACTTACAGGTAATGATCAGTACACCAATCCCACTATTCACACCAAATTTCGTTCTTCTAGGTTAAACCGTTCCTTTGCAGTAACCGTTTTCATGTTTAGGTTTCACTCTGTTTTCTCCTATATGGATACATGTAGTTGGAACTCTAAATCAAACACGGTTTGTGCTAGCTCTTTGAAACTTGGCACAATAATGTAGTTCCATGTTCTATCGCTATGGTTTGTGTCCTATTGAAGTAGCCCCAAGCAGAGACTGACGAGGATCACTTTCATTGAAAGGGGTTGCAAAGCTTCCGAAAACTACGTGTTTCCTGAAATCTCAGCAAAGAGTTTTTCACCCATTATTGATGATACTTGCTGGTAATGATCAGTACACCAATCCCACTTGGCTCACCAAATTTTGTTCTTCTAGGTTAAACCGTTCCTTTGCAGTAAGCGTTTTTATGTTTAGGTGTCACTCTGTATTCTCCTATATGGATACATGTAGTTGGAACTCTAAATCAAACACGTTTTGTGCTAGCTCTTTGAAACTTGGCACAATAATGTAGCTCCAAGTTCTATCGCTATGGTTTGTGTCCTATTGAAGCAGACGCAAGCAGAGACTGACGAGAATCACATTCATTGAAAGGGGTTGCCAAGCTTCCAAAAAACTACGAGTTTCCTGAAATCTCAGCAAACATTTTTTCACCCAATCTTGATGATACTTGCAGGTAATGATCAGTACACCAGTCCCACTTGGCTCACCAAATTTCGTTCTTCTAAATTAAACCGTTCGTTTGCAGTAACCGTTTTCATGTTTAGGTTTCACTCTGTTTTCTCCAATATGGATACATGTAGTTGGAACTCTAAATCAAACAAGTTTGTGCTAGCTCTTTGACACTTGGCACAATAATGTAGTTCCAAGTTCTATCGCTATGGTTTGTGTCCTATTGAATTAGCCCCAAGCAGAGACTGATGAGAATCACGTTCATTGAAAGGGGTTGCCAAGCTTCCAAAAAACTACGAGTTTCCTGAAATCTCAGCAAACATTTTTTCACCCAATCTTGATGATACTTGCAGGTAATGATCAGTACACCAATCCCACTTGGCTCACCAAATTTCGTTCTTCTAGGTTAAACCGTTCGTTTGCAGTAACCGTTTTCATGTTTAGGTTTCACTCTGTTTTCTCCTATATGGATACAAGTAGTTGGAACTCTAAATCAAACACGGTTTGTGCTAGCTCTTTGAAACTTGGCACAATAATGTAGTTGGAAGTTCTATTGATATGGTTTGTGTCCTCTGGAAGTAGCCCCAAGCAGATACTGACGAGAATCACTTTCATTGAAAGGGGTTGCCCAGCTTCCAAAAAACTACGAGTTTCCTGAAATCTCAGCAAACATTTTTGCACCCAATCTTGATGATACTTGCAGGTAATGATCAGTACACCAATCCCACTTGGCTCACCAAATTTCGTTTTTCTAGGGTAAACCGTTCCTTTACAGTAAAAGTTTTCATGTTTAGGTTTCACTCTGTTTTCTCCTATATGGATACATTTAGTTGGAACTCTAAATCAACACGGTTTGTGCTAGCTCTTTGAAACTTGGCACAATAATGTAGTTCCAAGTTCTATCCCTATGGTTTGGTTCCTATTGAAGTAGCCGCAAGCAGAGACTGACGAGAATCACTTTCATTGAAAGGGGTTGCCAATCTTCCAAAAATCTACGAGTTTCCTGAAATCTCAGGAAACATTTTTGGACCCAATCGTGATGATACTGGCAGATAATGATCAGTGCACCAGTCCCACTTGGCTCACCAAATTTCGTTCTTCTAGGTTAAACCGTTCGTTTGCAGTAACCGTTTTCATGTTTAGGTTTCACTCTGTTTTCTCCTATATGGATACAAGTAGTTGGAACTCTAAATCAAACACGGTTTGTGCTAGCTCTTTGAAACTTGGCACAATAATGTACTTCCAAGTTCTATCGCTATGGTTTCTGTCCTATTGAAGTAGCCCCAAGCAGAGACTGACGAGAATCACGTCCATTTAAAGGGGTTGCCAAGCTTCCAAAAAACTATGAGTTTCCTGAAATCTCACCAAACATTTTTTCGCCTAATATTGATGATACTTGCAGGTAATGATCAGTACACCAATCCCACTTGGCACACCAAATTTCGTTCTTCTAGGTTAAACCGTTCCTTTGCAGTAAGCGTTTTCATGTTTAGGTTTCACTCTGTTATCTCCTATAAGGATACATGTATTTGGAACTCGAAATCAAACACGGTTTGTGCTAGAACTTTGAAACTTGGCACAATAATGTAGTTCCAAGTTCTATCGCTATGGTTTGTGTCCTATGGAAGTAGACCCAAGCAGAGACTGACGAGAATCAATTTCATTGAAAGGGGTTGCCAAGCTTGCAAAAAACTACGAGTTTCCTGAAATCTCAGCAAACATTTTTTCACCCAATCTTGATGATACTTACAGGTAATGATCAGTACACCAATCCCACTTTTCACACCAAATTTCGTTCTTCTAGGTTAAACCATTCCTTTACAGTAACCGTTTTCATGTTTAGGTTTCACTCTGTTTTCTCCTATATGGATACATGTAGTTGGAACTCTAAATCAAACACGGTTTTTGCTAGCTCTTTGAAACTTGGCACAATAATGTAGTTCCAAGTTCTATCATTATGGTTTGTGTCCTATTTAAGTAGCCCCAAGCAGAGACTGACGAGGATCACTTTCATTGAAAGGGGTTGCAAAGCTTCCGAAAACTACGAGTTTCCTGAAATCTCAGCAAACATTTTTTCACCCAATCTTGATGATACTTGCAGGTAATGATCAGTACACCAATCCCACTTGGCTCACCAAATTTCGTTCTTCTAGGTTAAACCGTTCGTTTGCAGTAACCGTTTTCATGTTTAGGTTTCACTCTGTTTTCTCCTATATGGATACAAGTAGTTGGAACTCTAAATCAAACACGGTTTGTGCTAGCTCTTTGAAACTTGGCAAAATAATGTAGTTCCAAGTTCTATCGCTATGGTTTGTGTCCTATGAAGTAGCCCCAAGCAAAAACTGACGAGAATCACTTTCATTGAAAGGGGTTGCCAAGCTTCCAAAAAACTACGAGTTTCCTGAAATCTCAGCAAACATTTTTTTCACCCAAACTTGATGATACTTGCAGGTAATGATCAGTACACCAGTCCCACTTGGCTCACCAAATTGCGTTCTTCTAAATTAAAACGTTCGTTTGCAGTAACCGTTTTCATGTTTAGGTTTCACTCTGTTTTCTCCTATATGGATACATGTAGTTGGAACTGTATATCAAACACGGTTTGTGCTAGCTCTTTCAAACTTGGCACAAA
This sequence comes from Urocitellus parryii, assembly GCF_045843805.1. Taxonomy (NCBI): domain Eukaryota; kingdom Metazoa; phylum Chordata; class Mammalia; order Rodentia; family Sciuridae; genus Urocitellus; species Urocitellus parryii. The sequence goes on along the minus strand of NW_027552808.1, from coordinate 51,237 downwards.
AAAGTAGTTCCAAGTTCTATCACTATCGTTTGTGTCCTTTGAAGTAGCCCCAAGCAAAAACTGACGAGAATCACTTTCATTGAAAGGGGTGGCCAAACTTCCAAAAACTACGAGTTTCCTGAAATCTCAGCAAACAGTTTTTCACCCAATATTGATGATACTTGCAGGTAATGATCAGTACACCAATCCCACTTGGCTCACCAAATTTCGATCTTCTAGTTTAAACCGTTCCTTTGCAGTAAGCGTTTTCATGTTTAGGTTTCACTCTGTTTTCTCCTATATGGATACATGTAGTTGGAACTCTAAATCAAACACGGTTTGTGCTAGCTCTTTGAAACTTGGCACAATAATGTAGTTCCAAGTTCTTTCGCGATGGTTTGTGTCCTATGGAAGTAGCCCCAAGCAGAGACTGACGAGAATCACTTTCATTGAAAGGGGTTGCCAAGCTTCAAAAAAACTACGAGTTTCCTGAAATCTCAGCAAACATTTTTTCACCCAATCTTGATGATACTTGCAGGTAATGATCAGTAAACAGGTCCCACTTGGCTCACCAAATTTCGTTCTTCTAAATTAAACCGTTCGTTTGCAGTAACCGTTTTCATGTTTAGGTTTCACTCTGTTTTCTCCTATATGGATACAAGTAGTTGGAACTCTAAATCAAACACGGTTTGTGCTAGCTCTTTGAAACTTGGCAAAATAATGTAGTTCCAAGTTCTATCGCTATGGTTTGTGTCCTATGAATTTACCCCAAGCAGAGACTGACGAGAATCACGTTCATTGAAAGGGGTTGCCAAGCTTGCAAAAAACTACGAGTTTCCTGAAATCTCAGCAAACATGTTTTCACCCAATCTTGATGATACTTGCGGGTAATGATCAGTACACCGTTCCCACTTGGCTCACCAAATTTCGTTCTTTTAGGGTAAACCGTTCCTTTGCAGTAACCATTTTCATGTTTAGGTTTCACTCTGTTTTCTCCTATATGGATACATGTAGTTGGAACTCTAAATCAAACACGGTTTGTGCTAGCTCTTTGAAACTTGGCACAATAATGTAGTTCCAAGTTCTATCGCTATAGTTTGTGTCCTATTGAAGTAGCCCCAAGCAGAGACTGACGAGAATCACTTTCATTGAAAGGGGTTGCCAAGCTTCCAAGAAACTACGAGTTTCCTGAAATCTCAGCAAACATTTTTTCACCCAATCTTGATGATACTTGCAGGTAATGATCAGTACACCAATCCCACTTGGCTCACCAAATTTCTTTCTTCTAGGTTAAACCGTTCTTTTGCATAAACCGTTTTCATGTTTAGTTTTCACTCTGTTTTCTCCTATATGGATACATGTAGTTGGAACTCTAAATCAAACACGGTTTGTGCTAGCTCTTTGAAACTTGGCACAATAATGTAGTTCCAAGTTCTATCGCTATGGTTTGTGTCCTATGGTAGTACCCCAAGCAGAGACTGACGAGAATCACTTTCATTGAAAGGGGTTGCCAAGCTTCCAAAAAACTACGAGTTTCCTGAAATCTCAGCAAACATTTTTTCACCCAATCTTGATGATACTGGCAGGTAATGATCAGTACACTAGTCCCACTTGGCTCACCAAATTTCGAACTTCTAGTTTAAACCGTTCCTTTGCAGTAAGCGTTTTCATGTTTAGGTTTCACTCTGTTTTCTCCTATATGGATACATGTAGTTGGAACTCTAAATCAAACACGGTTTGTGCTAGCTCTTTGAAACTTGGCACAATAATGTAGTTCCAAGTTCTTTCGCGATGGTTTGTGTCCTATGGAAGTAGGCCAAAGCAGAGACTGACGAGAATCACTTTCATTGAAAGGGGTTGCCAAGCTTCAAAAAAATTACGAGTTTCCTGAAATCTCAGCAAACATTTTTTCACCCAATCTGTAATGTGATCAGTACACTATTCCCACTTGGCTGACCAAATTTCGTTCTTCTATGTTAAACCGTTCGTTTGCAGTAACCGTTTTCATGTTTAGGTTTCACTCTGTTTTGTCCTATATGGATACAAGTAGTTGGAACTCTAAATCAAACACGGTTTGTGCTAGCTCTTTGAAACTTGGCAAAATAATGTAGTTCCAAGTTCTATCGCTATGGTTTGTGTCCTATGAAAGTACCCCAAGCAGAGACTGACGAGAATCACTTTCATTGAAAGGGTTGCGAAGCTTCCAAAAAACTATGAGTTTCTCCTGAATTCTCAGCAAACATTTTTCCACCCAATCTTGATGATACTTGCAGGTAATGATCAGTACACCAGTCCCACTTGGCTCACCAAATTTCGTTCTTCTAAATTAAACCGTTCGTTTGCAGTAAGCGTTTTCATGATAGGTTTCACTCTGTTTTCTCCTATATGGATACATGTAGTTGGAACTCTAAATCAAACACGGTTTTGTGCTAGCTCTTTGAAACTTGGCACAATAATGTAGTTCCAAGTTCTATCATTATGGTTTGTGTCCTATTGAAGTAGCCCCAAGCAGAGACTGAGAGGATCACTTTCATTGAAAGGGGTTGCCAAGCTTCAAAAAAACTACGAGTTTCCTGAAATCTCAGCAAACATTTTTTCACCCAATCTTGATGATACTTGCAGGTAATGATCAGTACACAGGTCCCACTTGGCTCACCAAATTTCGATCTTCTATGTTAAACCGTTCGTTTGCACTAACCGTTTTCATGTTTAGGTTTCACTCTGTTTTCTCCTATATGGATACAAGTAGTTGGAACTCTAAATCAAACACGGTTTGTGCTAGCTCTTTGAAACTTGGCAAAATAATGTAGTTCCAAGTTCTATCGCTATGGTTTGTGTCCTATGAAAGTACACCAAGCAGAGATTGACGAGAATCACTTTCATTGAAAGGGGTTGCCAAGCTTCCAAAAAACTACGAGTTTCCTGAAATCTCAGCAAACATTTTTTCACCCAATCTTGATGATACTTGCAGGTAATGATCAGTACACCAGTCCCACTTGGCTCACCAAATTTCGTTCTTCTAAATTAAACCGTTCGTTTGCAGTAAGCGTTTTCATGATAGGTTTCACTCTGTTTTCTCTTATATGGATACATGTCGTTGGAACTCTAAATCAAACACGGTTTGTGCTAGCTCTTTGAAACTTGGCACAATAATGTAGTTCCAAGTTCTATCATTATGATTTGTGTCCTATTGAAGTAGCCCCAAGCAGAGACTGACGAGGATCACTTTCATTGAAAGGGGTTGCAAAGCTTCCGAAAACTACGAGTTTCCTGAAATCTCAGCAAACATTTTTCACCCAATCTTGATGATACTTGCAGGTAATGATCAGTACACCAATCCCACTTGGCTCACCAAATTTCGTTCTTCTATGTTAAACCGTTCGTTTGCAGTAACCGTTTTCATGTTTAGGTTTCACTCTGTTTTCTCCTATATGGATACAAGTAGTTGGAACTCTAAATCAACCACGGTTTGTGCTAGCTCTTTGAAACTTGGCAAAATAATGTAGTTCCAAGTTCTATCGCTATGGTTTGTGTCCTATGAAGTAGCCCCAAGCAAAAACTGACGAGAATCACTTTCATTGAAAGGGGTTGCCAAGCTTCCAAAAAAACTACGAGTTTCCTGAAATCTCAGCAAAACATTTTTTTCACCCAAACTTGATGATACTTGCAGGTAATGATCAGTACACCAGTCCCACTTGGCTCACCAAATTGCGTTCTTCTAAATTAAACCGTTCGTTTGCAGTAAGCGTTTTCATGATAGGTTTCACTCTGTTTTCTCCTATATGGATACATGTAGTTGGAACTCTAAATCAAACACGGTTTGTGCTAGCTCTTTGAAACTTGGCACAATAATGTAGTTCCAAGTTCTATCGTTATGGTTTGTGTCCTATTGATGTAGCCCCAAGCAGAGACTGACGAGAATCACTTTCATTGAAAAGGGGTTGCAAAGCTTCCAAAAACTACGAGTTTCCTGAAATCTCAGCAAACATTTTTTCACCCAATCTTGATGATACTTGCAGGTAATGATCAGTACACCAATCCCACTTGGCTCACCAAATTTCGTTCTTCTAGGTTAAACCGTTCCTTTGCAGTAACCGTTTTAATGTTTAGGTTTCACTCTGTTTTCTCATATATGGATACATGTAGTTGGAACTCTAAATCAAACACGGTTTGTGCTAGCTCTTTCAAACTTGGCACAAAAAAGTAGTTCCAAGTTCTATCACTATCGTTTGTGTCCTTTGAAGTAGCCCCAAGCAAAAACTGACGAGAATCACTTTCATTGAAAGGGGTGGGCAAACTTCCAAAAAACTACGAGTTTCCTGAAATCTCAGCAAACAGTTTTTCACCCAATATTGATGATACTTGCAGGTAATGATCAGTGCACCAATCCCACTTTGCTCACCAAATTTCGAACTTCTAGTTTAAACCGTTCCTTTGCAGTAAGCGTTTTCATGTTTAGGTTTCACTCTGTTTTCTCCTATATGGATACATGTAGTTGGAACTCTAAATCAAAACACGGTTTGTGCTAGCTCTTTGAAACTTGGCACAATAATATAGTTCCAAGTTCTTTCGCGATGGTTTGTGTCCTATGGAAGTAGCCCCAAGCAGAGACTGACGAGAATCACTTTCATTGAAAGGGTTGCCAAGCTTCAAAAAAACTACGAGTTTCCTGAAATCTCAGCAAACATTTTTTCACCCAATCTTGATGATACTCGCAGGTAATGATCAGTAAACAGGTCCCACTTGGCTCACCAAATTTCGTTCTTCTAAATTAAACCGTTCGTTTGCAGTAACCGTTTTCATGTTTAGGTTTCACTCTGTTTTCTCCTATATGGATACAAGTAGTTGGAACTCTAAATCAAACACGGTTTGTGCTAGCTCTTTGAAACTTGGCAAAATAATGTAGTTCCAAAGTTCTATCGCTATGGTTGGGTGTCCTATGAATTTACCCCAAGCAGAGACTGACGAGGAATCACGTTCATTGAAAGGGGTTGCCAAGCTTGCAAAAAAATACGAGTTTCCTGAAATCTCAGCAAACATGTTTTCACCCAATCTTGATGATACTTGCGGGTAATGATCAGTACACCAATCCCACTTGGCTCACCAAATTTCGTTCTTCTAGGGTAAACCGTTCCTTTGCAGTAACCATTTTTCATGTTTAGGTTTCAACTCTGTTTTCTCCTATATGGATACATTTAGTTGGAACTGTAAATCAAACACGGTTTGTGCTAGCTCTTTGAAACTTGGCACAATAATGTAGTTCCAAGTTCTATCGCTATGGTTTGTGTCCTATTGAAGTAGCCCCCAAGCAGAGACTGACGAGAATCACTTTCATTGAAAGGGGTTGCCAAGCTTCCAAGAAACTACGAGTTTCCTGAAATCTCAGCAAACATTTTTTCACCCAATCTTGATGATACTTGCAGGTAATGATCAGTACACAATCCCACTTGGCTCACCAAATTTCTTTCTTCTAGGTTAAACCGTTCTTTTGCATAAACCGTTTTCATGTTTAGTTTTCACTCTGTTTTCTCCTATATGGATACATGTAGTTGGAACTCTAAATCAAACACGGTTTGTGCTAGCTCTTTGAAACTTGGCACAATATGTAGTTCCAAGTTCTATCGCTATGGTTTGTGTCCTATGGTAGTACCCCAAGCAGAGACTGACGAGAATCACTTTCATTGAAAGGGGTTGCCAAGCTTCCAAAAAACTACGAGTTTCCTGAAATCTCAGCAAACATTTTTTCACCCAATCTTGGATGATACTGGCAGGTAATGATCAGTACACTAGTCCCACGTGGCTCACCAAATTTCGTTCTTCTAGTTTAAACCGTTCGTTTGCAGTAACCATTTTCATGTTTAGGTTTCACTCCGTTTTCTCCTATATGGATACATGTAGTTGGAACTCTAAATCAAACACGGTTTGTGCTAGCTCTTTGAAACTTGGCACAATAATGTAGTTCCAAGTTCTTTCGCGATGGTTTGTGTCCTATGGAAGTAGGCCAAAGCAGAGACTGACGAGAATCACTTTCATTGAAAGGGGTTGCCAAGCTTCAAAAAAATTATGAGTTTCCTGAAATCTCAGCAAACATTTTTTTCACCCAATCTTGATGATACTTGCAGGTAATGATCAGTACACCATTCCCACTTGGCTCACCAAATTTCGTTCTTCTATGTTAAACCGTTCGTTTGCAGTAACCGTTTTTCATGTTTAGGTTTCACTCTGTTTTGTCCTATATGGATACAAGTAGTTGGAACACTAAATCAAACACGGTTTGTGCTAGCTCTTTGAAACTTGGCAAAATAATGTAGTTCCAAGTTCTATCGCTATGGTTTGTGTCCTATGAAAGTACCCCAAGCAGAGACTGACGAGAATCACTTTCATTGAAAGGGGTTGCCAAGCTTCCAAAAAACTATGAGTTTCCTGAATTCTCAGCAAACATTTTTTCACCCAATCTTGATGATACTTGCAGGTAATGATCAGTACACCAGTCCCACTTGGCTCACCAAATTTCGTTCTTCTAAATTAAACCGTTCGTTTGCAGTAAGCGTTTTCATGATAGGTTTCACTCTGTTTTCTCCTATATGGATACATGTAGTTGGAACTCTAAATCAAACACGGTTTGTGCTAGCTCTTTGAAAACTTGGCACAATAATGTAGTTCCAAGTTCTATCATTATAGTTTGTGTCCTATTGAAGTAGCCCCAAGCAGAGACTGAGAGGATCACTTTCATTGAAAGGGGTTGCAAAGCTTCCAAAAACTACGAGTTTCCTGAAATCTCAGCAAACATTTTTTCACCCAATCTTGATGATACTTGCAGGTAATGATCAGTACACAGGTCCCACTTGGCTCACCAAATTTCGTTCTTTCTAGGTTAAACCGTTCCTTTGCAGTAACCGTTTTCATGTTTAGGTTTCACTCTGTTTTGTCCTATATGGATACAAGTAGTTGGAACTCTAAATCAAACACGGTTTTGTGCTAGCTCTTTGAAACTTGGCACAATAATGTAGTTCCAAGTTTTATCGCTATGGTTGTGTCCTATGGAAGTAGCCCCAAGCAGAGACTGACGAGAATCACTTTCATTGAAAAGGGGTTGCCAAGCTTCAAAAAAACTACGAGTTTCCTGAAATCTCAGCAAACATTTTTCACCCAATCTTGATGATACTTGCAGGTAATGATCCGTACACAGGTCCCACTTGGCTCACCAAATTTCGATCTTCTATGTTAAACCGTTCGTTTGCACAAACCGTTTTCATGTTTAGGTTTCACTCTGTTTTCTCCTATATGGATACAAGTAGTTGGAACTCTAAATCAAACACGGTTTGTGCTAGCTCTTTGAACTTGGCAAATAATGTAGTTCCAAGTTCTATCGCTATGGTTTGTGTCCTATGAAAGTACACCAAGCAGAGATTGACGAGAATCACTTTCATTGAAAGGGGTTGCCAAGCTTCCACAAAACTACGAGTTTCCTGAAATCTCAGCAAACATTTTTTCACCCAATCTTGATGATACTTGCAGGTAATGATCAGTACACCAGTCCCACTTGGCTCACCAAATTTCGTTCTTCTAAATTAAACCGTTCGTTTGCAGTAAGCGTTTTCATGATAGGTTTCACTCTGTTTTCTCCTATATGGATACATGTCGTTGGAAACTCTAAATCAAACACGGTTTGTGCTAGCTCTTTGAAACTTGGCACAATAATGTAGTTCCAAGTTCTATCATTATGGTTTGTGTCCTATTGAAGTAGCCCCAAGCAGAGACTGACGAGGATCACTTTTCATTGAAAGGGGTTGCAAAGCTTCCGAAAACTACGAGTTTCCTGAAAGTCTCAGCAAACATTTTTTCACCCAATCTTGATGATACTTGCAGGTAATGATCAGTACACCAATCCCACTTGGCTCACCAAATTTCGTTCTTCTATGTTAAACCGTTCGTTTGCAGTAACCGTTTTCATGTTTAGGTTTCACTCTGTTTTCTCCTATATGGATACAAGTAGTTGGAACTCTAATCAAACACGGTTTGTGCTAGCTCTTTGAAACTTGGCAAAATAATGTAGTTCCAAGTTCTATTCGCTATGGTTTGTGTCCTATGAAGTAGCCCCAAGCAAAACTGACGAGAATCACTTTCATTGAAAGGGGTTGCCAAGCTTCCAAAAAACTACGAGTTTCCTGAAATCTCAGCAAACATTTTTTCACCCAAACTTGATGATACTTGCAGGTAATGATCAGTACACCAGTCCCACTTGGCTCACCAAATTGCGTTCTTCTAAATTAAACCGTTCGTTTGCAGTAAGCGTTTTCATGATAGGTTTCACTCTGTTTTCTCCTATATGGATACATGTAGTTGGAACTCTAAATCAAACACGGTTTGTGCTAGCTCTTTGAAACTTGGCACAATAATGTAGTTCCAAGTTCTATCGTTATGGTTTGTGTCCTATTGAAGTAGCCCCAAGCAGAGACTGACGAGAATCACTTTCATTGAAAGGGGTTGCAAAGCTTCCAAAAACTACGAGTTTCCTGAAATCTCAGCAAACATTTTTTCACCCAATCTTGATGATACTTGCAGGTAATGATCAGTACACCAATCCCACTTGGCTCACCAAATTTCGTTCTTCTAGGTTAAACCGTTCCTTTGCAGTAACCGTTTTAATGTTTAGGTTTCACTCTGTTTTCTCCTATATGGATACATGTAGTTGGAACTCTAAATCAAACACGGTTTGTGCTAGCTCTTTCAAACTTGGCACAAAAAAGTAGTTCCAAGTTCTATCACTATCATTTGTGTCCTTTGAAGTAGCTCCAAGCAAAAACTGACGAGAATCACTTTCATTGAAAGGGGTGGCCAAACTTCCAAAAACTACGAGTTTCCTGAAATCTCAGCAAACAGTTTTTCACCCAATATTGATGATACTTGCAGGTAATGATCAGTACACCAATCCCACTTGGCTCACCAAATTTCGATCTTCTAGTTTTAAACCGTTCCTTTGCAGTAAGCGTTTTCATGTTTAGGTTTCACTCTGTTTTCTCCTATATGGATACATGTAGTTGGAACTCTAAATCAAACACGGTTTGTGCTAGCTCTTTGAAACTTGGCACAATAATGTAGTTCCAAGTTCTTTCGCGATGGTTTGTGTCCTATGGAAGTAGCCCCAAGCAGAGACTGACGAGAATCACTTTCATTGAAAAGGGGTTGCCAAGCTTCAAAAAAACTACGAGTTTCCTGAAATCTCAGCAAACATTTTTTCACCCAATCTTGATGATACTCGCAGGTAATGATCAGTAAACAGGTCCCAATTGGCTCACCAAAATTTCGTTCTTCTAAAATTAAACCGTTCGTTTGCAGTAACCGTTTTCATGTTTAGGTTTCACTCTGTTTTCTCCTATATGGATACAAGTAGTTGGAACTCTAAATCAAACACGGTTTGTGCTAGCTCTTTGAAACTTGGCAAAATAATGTAGTTTCCAAGTTCTATCGCTATGGTTTGTGTCCTATGAATTTACCCCAAGCAGAGACTGACGAGAATCACGTTCATTGAAAGGGGTTGCCAAGCTTGCAAAAAACTACGAGTTTCCTGAAATCTCAGCAACATGTTTTCACCCAATCTTGATGATTACTTGCGGGTAATGATCAGTACACCAATCCACTTGGCTCACCAAATTTCGTTCTTCTAGGGTAAACCGTTCCTTTGCAGTAACCATTTTCATGTTTAGGTTTCACTCTGTTTTCTCCTATATGGATACATTTAGTTGGAACTGTAAATCAAACACGGTTTGTGCTAGCTCTTTGAAATTGGCACAATAATGTAGTTCCAAGTTCTATCGCTATGTTTTGTGTCCTATTGAAGTAGCCCCAAGCAGAGACTGACGAGAATCACTTTCATTGAAAGGGGTTGCCAAGCTTCCAAGAAACTACGAGTTTCCTGAAATCTCAGCAAACATTTTTTCACCCAATCTTGATGATACTTGCAGGTAATGATCAGTACACCAATCCCACTTGGCTCACCAAATTTCTTTCTTCTAGGTTAAACCGTTCTTTTGCATAAACCGTTTTCATGTTTAGTTTTCACTCTGTTTTCTCCTATATGGATACATGTAGTTGGAACTCTAAATCAAACACGGTTTGTGCTAGCTCTTTAAAACTTGGCACAATAATGTAGTTCCAAGTTCTATCGCTATGGTTTGTGTCCTATTGAAGTAGCCCCAAGCAGAGACTGACGAGGATCACTTTCATTGAAAGGGGTTGCAAAGCTTCCAAAAACTACGAGTTTCCTGAAATCTCAGCAAACATTTTTTCACCCAATCTTGATGATACTTGCAGGTAATGATCAGTACACAGGTCCCACTTGGCTCACCAAATTTCGTTCTTCTAGGTTAAACCGTTCGTTTGCAGTAACCGTTTTCATGTTTAGGTTTCACTCTGTTTTCTCCTATATGGATACAAGTAGTTGGAACACTAAATCAAACACGGTTTGTGCTAGCTCTATGAAACTTGGCACAATAATGTAGTTCCAAGTTCTATCGCTATGGTTTGTGTCCTATGGAAGTAGCCCCAAGCAGAGACTGACGAGAATCACTTTCATTGAAAGGGGTTGCCAAGCTTCAAAAAAACTACGAGTTTCCTGAAATCTCAGCAAACATTTTTTCACCCAATCTTGATGATACTTGCAGGTAATGATCAGTACACAGGTCCCACTTGGCTCACCAAATTTCGATCTTCTATGTTAAAACCGTTCGTTTGCAGTAACCGTTTTCATGTTTAGGTTTCACTCTGTTTTCTCCTATATGGATACAAGTAGTTGGAACTCTAAATCAAACACGGTTTGTGCTAGCTCTTTGAAACTTGGCAAAATAATGTAGTTCCAAGTTCTATCGCTATGGTTTGTGTCCTATGAAAGTACCCCAAGCAGAGACTGACGAGAATCACTTTCATTGAAAGGGGTTGCCAAGCTTCCAAAAAACTACGAGTTTCCTGAAATCTCAGCAAACATTTTTCACCCAATCTTGATGATACTTGCAGGTAATGATCAGTACACCAGTCCCACTTGGCTCACCAAATTTCGTTCTTCTAAATTAAACCGTTCGTTTGCAGTAAGCGTTTTCATGATAGGTTTCACTCTGTTTTCTCCTATATGGATACATGTAGTTGGAACTCTAAATCAAACACGGTTTGTGCTAGCTCTTTGAAACTTGGCACAATAATGTAGTTCCAAGTTCTATGGCTATCGTTTGTGTCCTATTGAAGTAGCACCATGCAGAGACTGACGAGAATCACTTTCATTGAAAGGGGTTGCAAAGCTTCCAAAAACTACGAGTTTTCCTGAAATCTCAGCAAACATTTTTTCACCCAATCTTGATGATACTTGCAGGTAATGATCAGTACACCAATCCCACTTGGCTCACCAAATTTCGTTCTTCTAGGTTAAACCGTTCGTTTGCAGTAACCGTTTTCATGTTTAGGTTTCACTCTGTTTTCTCCTATATGGATACATGTAGTTGGAACTCTAAATCAAACACGGTTTGTGCTAGCTCTTTGAAACTTGGCACAATAATGTAGTTCCAAGTTCTTTCGTGATGTTTGGTGTCCTATGGAAGTAGGCCAAAGCAGAGACTGACGAAATCACTTTCATTGAAAGGGGTTGCCAAGCTTCAAAAAAACTACGAGTTTCCTGAAATCTCAGCAAACATTTTTTCACCCAATCTTGATGATACTCGCAGGTAATGATCAGTAAACAGGTCCACTTGGCTCACAAATTTCGTTCTTCTAAATTAAACCGTTCGTTTGCAGTAACCGTTTTCATGTTTAGGTTACACTCTGTTTTCTCCTATATGGATACATGCAGTTGGAACTCTAAATCAAACACGGTTTGTGCTACCTCTTTGAAACTTGGCAAAATAATGTAGTTCCAAGTTCTATCGCTATGGTTTGTGTCCTATGAATTTATCCCAAGCAGAGACTGACGAGAATCACGTTCATTGAAGGGGTTGCCAAGCTTGCAAAAAACTACGAGTTTCCTGAAATCTCAGCAAAAATGTTTTCACCCAATCTTGATGATACTTGCAGGTAATGATCAGTACACCCAATCCCACTTGGTTCACCAAATTTCGTTCTTCTATGTTAAACCGTTCGTTTGCAGTAACCGTTTTCATGTTTACGTTTCACTCTGTTTTCTCCTATATGGATACATTTAGTTGGAACTATAAATCAAACAAGGTTTGTGCTAGCTCTTTGAAACTTGGCACAATAATGTAGTTCCAAGTTCTATCGCTATGGTTTGTGTCCTATGGAAGTAGCCCCAAGCAGAGACTGACGAGAATCACTTTCATTGAAAGGGGTTGCCAAGCTTCCAAAAAACTACGAGTTTCCTGAAATCTCAGCAAATATTTTTTCACACAATATTGATGATACTTGAAGGTAATGATCAGTACACCAATCCCACTTGGCTCACCAAATTTCGTACTTCTAGGTTAAATCGTTCCTTTGCAGTAACCGTTTTCATGTTTAGTTTCACTCTGTTTTCTCCTATATGGATACATGTAGTTGGAACTCTAAATCAAACACGGTTTGTGCTAGCTCTTTGAAATTTGGCAAAATAATGTAGTTCCAAGTTCTATCACTATGGTTTGTGTCCTATGGAAGTAGCCCCAGGCAGAGACTGACGAGAATCACTTTCATTGAAAGGGGTTGCCAAGCTTCCCAAAAACTACGAGTTTCCTGAAATCTCAGCAAACATTTTTTCGCCCAATATTGATGATACTTGCAGGTAATGATCAGTACACCAATCCCACTAGGCTCACCAAATTTCGTTCTTCTAGGTTAAACCATTCCTTTGCAGTACTGTTTTCATGTTTAGGTTTCACTCTGTTTTCTCCTATATGGATGCATGTAGTTGGGAACTCTAAATCAAACACGGTTTTGTGCTAGCTCTTTGAAACTTGGCATAATAATGTAGTTCAAAGTTCTTTCGCTATGGTTTGTGTCCTATTGAAGTAGCCCCAAGCAGAGACTGACGAGAATCACGTTCATTGAAAGGGGTTGCCAAGCTTCAAAAAAACTACGAGTTTTCCTGAAATCTCAGCAAACATTTTTGCACCAAATCTTGATGATACTTGCAGGTCATGATCAGTACACAAATCCCACTTGGCTGACCAAATTTCGTTCTTCTAGGTTAAACCGTTCGTTTGCAGTAACCGTTTTCATGTTTAGGTTTCACTCTGTTTTCTCCTATATGGATACATGTAGTTGGAACTCTAAATCAAACACGTTTTATGCTAGCTCTTTGAAACTTGGCACAACAATGTAGTTCCAAGTTCTATCGCTATGGTTTGTGTCCTATTGAAGTAGCCCCAAGCAGAGACTGTCGAGAATCACTTTCATTGAAAGGGGTTGCCAAGCTTCCAAAAAACTAAGAGTTTCCTGAATCTCAGCAAACATTTTTTCACCCAATATTGATGATACTTGCAGGTAATGGTCAGTACACCAATCCCACTTGGCTCACCAAATTTCGTTCTTCTAGGTTAAACCATTCCTTTGCAGTACCGTTTTCATGTTTAGGTTTCACTCTGTTTTCTCCTATATGGATACATGTAGTTGGAACTCTAAATCAAACACGTTTTATGCTAGCTCTTTTAAACTTGGCCCAATAATGTAGTTCCAAGTTCTATCGCTATGGTTTGTGTCCTATTGAAGTAGCCCCAAGCAGAGACTGACGAGAATCACTTTCATTGAAAGGGTTGCCAAGCTCAAAAAACTACGAGTTTCCTGAAATCTCAGCAAACATTTTTTCGCCCAATATTGATGATACTTGCAGGTAATGATCAGTACACCAATCCCACTTGGCAACACCAAATTTCGTTCTTCTAGGTTAAACCGTTCCTTTACTCTAAAGTTTTCATGTTTAGGTTTCACTCTGTTTTCCCCTATATGGATACATGTAGTTGGAACTCTAAATCAAACACGGTTTGTGCTAGCTCTTTGAAACTTGGCACAATAATGTAGTTTCAAGTTCTATCGCTATGGTTTGTGTCCTATGGATGTAGCCCCAAGCAGAGACTGTCGAGAAATCACTTTCATTGAAAGGGGTTGCCAAGCTTCCAAAAACTACGAGTTTCCTGAATTCTCAGCAAACATTTTTTCACCCAATATTGATGATACTTGCAGGTAATGATCAGTACACCAGTCCCACTTGGCTCACCAAATTTCGTTCTTCTAAATAAAACCGTTTGTTTGCAGTAACGTTTTCATGTTTATGTTTCACTCTGTTTTCTCCTATATGGATACATGAATTTGGAACTCTAAATCAAACACGGTTTGTGCTAGCTCTTTGAAACTTGGCACAACAATGTAGTTCCAAAGTTCTATCCGCTATGGTTTCTGTCCTATTGAAGTAGCCGCAAGCAGCGACTGAGGAGAATCTCCTTCATTGAAAGGGGTTGCCAAGCTTCCAAAAAACTACGAGTTTCCTGAAATCACAGCAAACATTTTTGCACCCAATTTTGATAATACTTGCAGGTAATGATCAGTACACCAATCCCACTTGGTTCACCAAATTTCGTTCTTCTAGGTTAAACCGTTCCTTTTTAGTAACCGTTTTCATGTTTAGGTTTCACTCTGTTTTCTCCCTATATGGACACATGGTATTTGGAAATCTAAATCAAACACGGTTTGTGCTAGCTCTTTGAAACTTTGCACAATAATGTAGTTCCAAGTTGTATCGCTATGGTTTGTGTCCTATTGAAGTAGCCCCAAGCAGAGACTGACGAGATCACGTTCATTGAAAGGGGTTGCCAAGATTCCAAAAAAATACGAGTTTCCTGAAATCTCAGCAAACATTTTTGCACCCAATCTTGATGATACTTGCAGGTCATGATCAGTACACCAATCCCACTTGGCTGACCCAAATTTCGTTCTTCTAGGTTAAACCGTTCGTTTGCAGTAACCGTTTTCATGTTTAGGTTTCACTCTGTATTCTCCTATGTGGAAACATGTAGTTGGAACTCTAAATCAAACAGTTTTATGCTAGCTCTTTGAAACTTGGCCCAATAATGTAGTTCCAAGTTCTATCGCTATGGTTTGTGTCCTAATTGAAGTAGCCCCAAGCAGATACTGACGAGAATCATTTTCATTTAAATGGGTTGCCAAGCTTCAAAAAAACTACGAGTTTCCTGAAATCTCAGCAACATTTTTTCACCCAATCTTGATGATACTCGCAGGTAATGATCAGTAAACAGGTCCCACTTGGCTCACCAAATTTCGTTCTTCTAAATTAAACCGTTCGTTTGCAGTAACCGTTTTCATGTTTAGGTTTCACTCTGTTTTTCCCTATATGGATACAAGTAGTTGGAACTCTAAATCAAACACGGTTTGTGCTAGCTCTTTGAAACTTGGCAAAATAATGTAGTTCCAAGTTCTATCGCTATGGTTTGTGTCCTATGAATTTACCCCAAGCAGAGACTGACGAGAATCACGTTCATTGAAAGGGGTTGCCAAGCTTGCAAAAAACTACGAGTTTCCTGAATCTCAGCAAACATGTTTTCACCCAATCTTGATGATACTTGCGGGTAATGATCAGTACACCAATCCCACTTGGCTCACCAAATTTCGTTCTTCTAGGGTAAACCGTTCCTTTGCAGTAACCATTTTCATGTTTAGGTTTTCACCTCTGTTTTCTCCTATATGGATACATTTAGTTGGAACTGTAAATCAAACACGGTTTGTGCTAGCTCTTTGAAACTTGGCACAATAATGTAGTTCCAAGTTCTATCGCTATGTTTTGTGTCCTATTGAAGTAGCCCCAAGCAGAGACTGACGAGAATCACTTTCATTGAAAGGGGTTGCCAAGCTTCCAAGAACTACGAGTTTCCTGAAATCTCAGCAACATTTTTTCACCCAATCTTGATGATACTTGCAGGTAATGATCAGTACACCAATCCCACTTGGCTCACCAAATTTCTTTCTTCTAGGTTAAACCGTTCTTTTGCATAAACCGTTTTCATGTTTAGTTTTCACTCTGTTTCTCCTATATGGATACATGTAGTTGGAACTCTAAATCAAAACACGGTTTGTGCTAGCTCTTTAAAACTTGGCACAATAATGTAGTTCCAAGTTCTATCGCTATGGTTTGTGTCCTATTGAAGTAGCCCCAAGCAGAGACTGACGAGGATCACTTTCATTGAAAAGGGGTTGCAAAGCTTCCAAAACTACGAGTTTCCTGAAATCTCAGCAAACATTTTTCACCCAATCTTGATGATACTTGCAGGTAAAGATCAGTACACAGGTCCCACTTGGCTCACCAAATTTTCGTTCTTCTAGGTTAAACCGTTCGTTTGCAGTAACCGTTTTCATGTTAGGTTTCACTCTGTTTTCTCCTATATGGATACAAGTAGTTGGAACACTAAATCAAACACGGTTTGTGCTAGCTCTATGAAACTTGGCACAATAATGTAGTTCCAAGTTCTATCGCTATGGTTTGTGTCCTATGGAAGTAGCCCCAAGCAGAAGACTGACGAGAATCACTTTCATTGAAAGGGGTTGCCAAGCTTCAAAAAAACTACGAGTTTCCTGAAATCTCAGCAAACATTTTTTCACCCAATCTTGATGATACTTGCAGGTAATGATCAGTACACAGGTCCCACTTGGCTCACCAAATTTCGATCTTCTATGTTAAACCGTTCGTTTGCAGTAACCGTTTTCATGTTTA
Source organism: Urocitellus parryii (assembly GCF_045843805.1). Classification (NCBI taxonomy): domain Eukaryota; kingdom Metazoa; phylum Chordata; class Mammalia; order Rodentia; family Sciuridae; genus Urocitellus; species Urocitellus parryii. The sequence goes on along the minus strand of NW_027552808.1, from coordinate 34,565 downwards.
GGTTTCACTCTGTTTTCTCCTATATGGATACAAGTAGTTGGAACTCTAAATCAACACGGTTTGTGCTAGCTCTTTGAAACTTGGCAAAATAATGTAGTTCCAAAGTTCTATCGCTATGGTTTGTGTCCTATGAAAGTACCCCAAGCAGAGACTGACGAGAATCACTTTCATTGAAAGGGTTGCCAAGCTTCCAAAAAACTACGAGTTTCCTGAAATCTCAGCAAACATTTTTTCACCCAATCTTGATGATACTTGCAGGTAATGATCAGTACACCAGTCCCACTTGGCTCACCAAATTTCGTTCTTCTAATTAAACCGTTCGTTTGCAGTAAGCGTTTCATGATAGGTTTCACTCTGTTTTCTCCTATATGGATACATGTAGTTGGAACTCTAAATCAAACACGGTTTGTGCTAGCTCTTTGAAACTTGGCACAATAATGTAGTTCCAAGTTCTATGGCTATCGTTTGTGTCCTATTGAAGTCGCACCATGCAGAGACTGACGAGAATCACTTTCATTGAAAGCGGTTGCAAAGCTTCCAAAAACTACGAGTTTCCTGAAATCTCAGCAAACATTTTTTTCACCCAATCTTGATGATACTTGCAGGTAATGATCAGTACACCAATCCCACTTGGCTCACCAAATTTCGTTCTTCTAGGTTAAACCGTTCCTTTGCAGTAAACGTTTTAAATGTTTAGGTTTCACTCTGTTTTCTCCTATATGGATACATGTAGTTGGAACTCTAAATCAACACGGTTTGTGCTAGCTCTTTCAAACTTGGCACAAAAAAGTAGTTCCAAGTTCTATCACTATCGTTTGTGTCCTTTGAATTAGCCCCAAGCAAAAACTGACGAGAATCACTTTCATTGAAAGGGGTGGCCAAACTTCCAAAAACTACGAGTTTCCTGAAATCTCAGCAAACAGTTTTTCACCCAATATTGATGATACTTGCAGGTAATGATCAGTACACCAATCCCACTTGGCTCACCAAATTTCGATCTTCTAGTTTAAACCGTTCCTTTGCAGTAAGCGTTTTCATGTTTAGGTTTCACTCTGTTTTCTCCTATATGGATACATGTAGTTGGAACTCTAATCAAACACGGTTTGTGCTAGCTCTTTGAAACTTGGCACAATAATGTAGTTCCAAGTTCTTTCGCGATGGTTTGTGTCCTATGGAAGTAGCCCCAAGCAGAGACTGACGAGAATCACTTTCATTGAAAGGGGTTGCCAAGCTTCCAAAAAACTACGAGTTTCCTGAAATCTCAGCAAACATTTTTTTCACCCAATCTTGATGATACTCGCAGGTAATGATCAGTAAACAGGTCCCACTTGGCTCACCAAATTTCGTTCTTCTAAATTAAACCGTTCGTTTGCAGTAACCGTTTTCATGTTTAGGTTTCACTCTGTTTTCTCCTATATGGATACAAGTAGTTGGAACTCTAAATCAAACACGGTTTGTGCTAGCTCTTTGAAACTTGGCAAAATAATGTAGTTCCAAGTTCTATCGCTATGGTTGTGTCCTATGAATTTACCCCAAGCAGAGACTGACGAGAATCACGTTCATTGAAAGGGGTGCCAAGCTTGCAAAAAACTACGAGTTTCCTGAAATCTCAGCAAACATGTTTTCACCCAATCTTGATGATACTTGCGGGTAATGATCAGTACACCAATCCCACTTGGCTCACCAAATTTCGTTCTTCTAGGGTAAACCGTTCCTTTGCAGTAACCATTTTCATGTTTAGGTTTTCACTCTGTTTTCTCCTATATGGATACATTTAGTTGGAACTGTAAATCAAACACGGTTTGTGCTAGCTCTTTGAAACTTGGCACAATAATGTAGTTCCAAGTTCTATCGCTATGTTTTGTGTCCTATTGAAGTAGCCCCAAGCAGAGACTGACGAGAATCACTTTCATTGAAAGGGGTTGCCAAGCTTCCAAGAAACTACGAGTTCCTGAAATCTCAGCAAACATTTTTTCACCCAATCTTGATGATACTTGCAGGTAATGATCAGTACACCAATCCCACTTGGCTCACCAAATTTCTTTCTTCTAGGTTAAACCGTTCTTTTGCATAAACCGTTTTCATGTTTAGTTTTCACTCTGTTTTCTCCTATATGGATACATGTAGTTGGAACTCTAAATCAAACACGGTTTGTGCTAGCTCTTTAAAACTTGGCACAATAATGTAGTTCCAAGTTCTATCGCTATGGTTTGTGTCCTATTGAAGTAGCCCCAAGCAGAGACTGACGAGGATCACTTTCATTGAAAGGGGTTGCAAAGCTTCCAAAAACTACGAGTTTCCTGAAATCTCAGCAAACATTTTTTTCACCCAATTCTGATGATACTTGCAGGTAATGATCAGTACACAGGTCCCACTTGGCTCACCAAATTTCGTTCTTCTAGGTTAAACCGTTCGTTTGCAGTAACCGTTTTCATGTTTAGGTTTCACTCTGTTTTCTCCTATATGGATACAAGTAGTTGGAACACTAAATCAAACACGGTTTGTGCTAGCTCTATGAAACTTGGCACAATAATGTAGTTCCAAGTTCTATCGCTATGGTTTGTGTCCTATGGAAGTAGCCCCAAGCAGAGACTGACGAGAATCACTTTCATTGAAAGGGGTTGCCAAGCTTCAAAAAAACTACGAGTTTCCTGAAATCTCAGCAAACATTTTTTCACCCAATCTTGATGAAACTTGCAGGTAATGATCAGTACACAGGTCCCACTTGGCTCACCAAATTTCGATCTTCTATGTTAAACCGTTCGTTTGCAGTAACCGTTTTCATGTTTAGGTTTCACTCTGTTTTCTCCTATATGGATACAAGTAGTTGGAACTCTAAATCAAACACGGTTTGTGCTAGCTCTTTGAAACTTGGCAAAAATAATGTAGTTCCAAGTTCTATCGCTATGGTTTGTGTCCTATGAAAGTACCCCAAGCAGAGACTGACGAGAATCACTTTCATTGAAAGGGGTTGCCAAGCTTCCAAAAAACTACGAGTTTCCCTGAAATCTCAGCAAACATTTTTTCACCCAATCTTGATGATACTTGCAGGTAATGATCAGTACACCAGTCCCACTTGGCTCACCAAATTTCGTTCTTCTAAATTAAACCGTTCGTTTGCAGTAAGCGTTTTCATGATAGTTTCACTCTGTTTTCTCCTATATGGATACATGTAGTTGGAACTCTAAATCAAACACGGTTTGTGCTAGCTCTTTGAAACTTGGCACAATAATGTAGTTCCAAGTTCTATGGCTATCGTTTGTGTCCTATTGAAGTAGCACCATGCAGAGACTGACGAGAATCACTTTCATTGAAAGGGGTTGCAAAGCTTCCAAAAACTACGAGTTTCCTGAAATCTCAGCAAACATTTTTTTCACCCAATCTTGATGATACTTGCAGGTAATGATCAGTACACCAATCCCACTTGGCTCACCAAATTTCGTTCTTCTAGGTTAAACCGTTCGTTTGCAGTAACCGTTTTCATGTTTAGGTTTCACTCTGTTTTCTCCTATATGGATACATGTAGTTGGAACTCTAAATCAAACACGGTTTGTGCTAGCTCTTTGAAACTTGGCACAATAATGTAGTTCGAAGTTCTATCGCTATGGTTTGTGTCCTATGGAAGTAGCCCCAAGCAGAGACTGACGAGAATCACTTTCATTGAAAGGGGTTGCCAAGCTTCAAAAAAACTACGAGTTCTCTGAAATCTCAGCAAACATTTTTTCACCCAATCTTGATGATACTTGCAGGTAATGATCAGTACACCAATCCCACTTGGCTCACCAAATTTCGTTCTTCTAGGTTAAACCGTTCGTTTGCAGTAACCGTTTTCATGTTAGGTTTCACTCTGTTTTCTCCTATATGGATACATGTAGTTGGAACTCTAAATCAAACACGGTTTGTGCTAGCTCTTTGAAACTTGGCACAATAATGTAGTTCCAAGTTCTTTCGTGATGTTTGGTGTCCTATGGAAGTAGGCCAAAGCAGAGACTGACGAAAATCACTTTCATTGAAAGGGGTTGCCAAGCTTCAAAAAAACTACGAGTTTCCTGAAATCTCAGCAAACATTTTTTCACCCAATCTTGATGATACTCGCAGGTAATGATCAGTAAACAGGTCCCACTTGGCTCACCAAATTTCGTTCTTGTAAATTAAACCGTTCGTTTGCAGTAACCGTTTCATGTTTAGGTTACACTCTGTTTTCTCCTATATGGATACATGCAGTTGGAACTCTAAATCAAACACGGTTTGTGCTACCTCTTTGAAACTTGGCAAAATAATGTAGTTCCAAGTTCTATCGCTATGGTTTGTGTCCTATGAATTTATCCCAAGCAGAGACTGACGAGAATCACGTTCATTGAAAGGGGTTGCCAAGCTTGCAAAAAACTACGAGTTTCCTGAAATCTCAGCAAAAATGTTTTCACCCAATCTTGATGATACTTGCAGGTAATGATCAGTACACCAATCCCACTTGGTTCACCAAATTTCGTTCTTCTATGTTAAACCGTTCGTTTGCAGTAACCGTTTTCATGTTTACGTTTCACTCTGTTTTCTCCTATATGGATACATTTAGTTGGAACTATAAATCAAACAAGGTTTGTGCTAGCTCTTTGAAACTTGGAACAATAATGTAGTTCCAAGTTCTATCGCTATGGTTTGTGTCCTATGGAAGTAGCCCCAAGCAGAGACTGACGAGAATCACTTTCATTGAAAGGGGTTGCCAAGCTTCCAAAAACTACGAGTTTCCTGAAATCTCAGCAAATATTTTTTCACACAATATTGATGATACTTGAAGGTAATGATCAGTACACCAATCCCACTTGGCTCACCAAATTTCGTACTTCTAGGTTAAATCGTTCCTTTGCAGTAAACCGTTTTCATGTTTAGGTTTCACTCTGTTTTCTCCTATATGGATACATGTAGTTGGAACTCTAAATCAAACACGGTTTGTGCTAGCTCTTTGAAACTTGGCAAAATAATGTAGTTCCAAGTTCTATCACTATGGTTTGTGTCCTATGGAAGTAGCCCCAAGCAGAGACTGACGAGAATCACTTTCATTGAAAGGGGTTGCCAAGCTTCCAAAAAACTACGAGTTTCCTGAAATCTCAGCAAACATTTTTTCGCCCAATATTGATGATACTTGCAGGTAATGATCAGTACACCAATCCCACTAGGCTCACCAAATTTCGTTCTTCTAGGTTAAACCATTCCTTTGCAGTACTGTTTTCATGTTTAGGTTTCACTCTGTTTTCTCCTATATGGATGCATGTAGTTGGAACTCTAAATCAAACACGGTTTGTGCTAGCTCTTTGAAACTTGGCATAATAATGTAGTTCAAAGTTCTTTCGCTATGGTTTGTGTCCTATTGAAGTAGCCCCAAGCAGAGACTGACGAGAATCACGTTCATTGAAAGGGGTTGCCAAGCTTCCAAAAAACTACGAGTTTCCTGAAATCTCAGCAAACATTTTTGCACCAAATCTTGATGATACTTGCAGGTCATGATCAGTACACAAATCCCACTTGGCTGACCAAATTTCGTTCTTCTAGGTTAAACCGTTCGTTTGCAGTAACCGTTTTCATGTTTAGGTTTCACTCTGTTTTCTCCTATATGGATACATGTAGTTGGAACTCTAAATCAAACACGTTTTATGCTAGCTCTTTGAAACTTGGCACAACAATGTAGTTCCAAGTTCTATCGCTATGGTTTGTGTCCTATTGAAGTAGCCCCAAGCAGAGACTGTCGAGAATCACTTTCATTGAAAGGGGTTGCCAAGCTTCCAAAAAACTAAGAGTTTCCTGAAATCTCAGCAAACATTTTTTCACCCAATATTGATGATACTTGCAGGTAATGGTCAGTACACCAATCCCACTTGGCTCACCAAATTTCGTTCTTCTAGGTTAAACCATTCCTTTGCAGTACCGTTTTCATGTTTAGGTTTCACTCCTGTTTTCTCCTATATGGATACATGTAGTTGGAACTCTAAATCAAACACGTTTTATGCTAGCTCTTTTAAACTTGGCCCAATAATGTAGTTCCAAGTTCTATCGCTATGGTTTGTGTCCTATTGAAGTAGCCCCAAGCAGAGACTGACGAGAATCACTTTCATTGAAAGGGGTTGCCAAGCTTCCAAAAAACTACGAGTTTCCTGAAATCTCAGCAAACATTTTTTCGCCCAATATTGATGATACTTGCAGGTAATGATCAGTACACCAATCCCACTTGGCACACCAAATTTCGTTCTTCTAGGTTAAACCGTTCCTTTACACTAAAAGTTTTCATGTTTAGGTTTCACTCTGTTTTCCCCTATATGGATACATGTAGTTGGAACTCTAAATCAAACACGGTTTGTGCTAGCTCTTTGAAACTTGGCACAATAATGTAGTTTCAAGTTCTATCGCTATGGTTTGTGTCCTATGGATGTAGCCCCAAGCAGAGACTGACGAGAATCACTTTCATTGAAAGGGGTTGCCAAGCTTCCAAAAACTACGAGTTTCCTGAATTCTCAGCAAACATTTTTTCACCCAATATTGATGATACTTGCAGGTAATGATCAGTACACCAGTCCCACTTGGCTCACCAAATTTCGTTCTTCTAAATAAAACCGTTTGTTTGCAGTAACCGTTTTCATGTTTATGTTTCACTCTGTTTTCTCCTATATGGATACATGAATTTGGAACTCTAAATCAAACACGGTTTGTGCTAGCTCTTTGAAACTTGGCACAACAATGTAGTTCCAAGTTCTATCGCTATGGTTTCTGTCCTATTGAAGTAGCCGCAAGCAGCGACTGAGGAGAATCTCCTTCATTGAAAGGGGTTGCCAAGCTTCCAAAAAACTACGAGTTTCCTGAAATCACAGCAAACATTTTTGCACCCAATTTTGATAATACTTGCAGGTAATGATCAGTACACCAATCCCACTTGGTTCACCAAATTTCGTTCTTCTAGGTTAAACCGTTCCTTTTTAGTAACCGTTTTCATGTTTAGGTTTCACTCTGTTTTCTCCTATATGGACACATGTATTTGGAAATCTAAATCAAACACGGTTTGTGCTAGCTCTTTGAAACTTTGCACAATAATGTAGTTCCAAGTTGTATCGCTATGGTTTGTGTCCTATTGAAGTAGCCCCAAGCAGAGACTGACGAGAATCACGTTCATTGAAAGGGGTTGCCAAGATTCCAAAAAAATACGAGTTTCCTGAAATCTCAGCAAACATTTTTGCACCCAATCTTGATGATACTTGCAGGTCATGATCAGTACACCAATCCCACTTGGCTGACCAAATTTCGTTCTTCTAGGTTAAACCGTTCGTTTGCAGTAACCGTTTTCATGTTTAGGTTTCACTCTGTTTTCTCCTATGTGGAAACATGTAGTTGGAACTCTAAATCAAACACGTTTTATGCTAGCTCTTTGAAACTTGGCCCAATAATGTAGTTCCAAGTTCTATCGCTATGGTTTGTGTCCTATTGAAGTAGCCCCAAGCAGATACTGACGAGAATCATTTTCATTTAAATGGGTTGCCAAGCTTCCAAAAAACTACGTTTCCTGAAATCTCAGCAAACATTTTTTCACCCAATATTGATGATATTGCAGGTAATGATCAGTACACCAATCCCACTTGGCTCACCAAATTTCGTTCTTCTAGGTTAAACCGTTCCTTTGCAGTACCGTTTTCATGTTTAGGTTTCACTCTGTTTTCTCCTATATGGATACATGTAGTTGGAACTCTAAATCAAACACGGTTTGTGCTAGCTCTTTGAAACTTGGCACAATAATGTTGTTCCAAGTTCTCTCGCTATGGTTTGTGTCCTATGGAAGTAGAGACAAGCAGAGACTGACGAGAATCACTTTCATTGAAAGGGGTTGCCAAGCTTCCAAAAAACTACGAGTTTCCTGAAATCTCAGCAAACATTTTTTCACCCAATCTTGATGATACTTGCAGGTAATGATCAGTACACAGGTCCCACTTGGCTCACCAAATTTCGTTCTTCTAGGTTAAACAGTTCCTTTGCAGTAACCGTTTTCATGTTTAGGTTTCACTCTGTTTTCTCCTATATGGATACATGTAGTTGGAACTCTAAATCAAACACGGTTTGTGCTAGCTCTTTGAAACTTGGCACAACAATGTAGTTCCAAGTTCTATCGCTATGGTTTCTGTCCTATTGAAGTAGCCGCAAGCAGAGACTGAGGAGAATCTCCTTCATTGAAAGGGGTTGCCAAGCTTCCAAAAAACTACGAGTTTCCTGAAATGTCAGCAAACATTTTTGCACCCAATTTTGATGATACTTGCAGGTAATGATCAGTACACCAATCCCACTTGGCTCACCAAATTTCGTTCTTCTAGGTTAAACCGTTCCTTTGCAGTAACCGTTTTCATGTTTAGGTTTCACTCTGTTTTCTCCTATATGGATACATGTTGTTGGAACTCTAAATCAAACACGGTTTGTGCTAGCTCTTTGAATCTTGGCACAATAATGTAGTTCCAAGTTCTATCGCTATGGTTTGTGTCCTATTGAAGTAGCCCCAAGCAGAGACTGACGAGAGTCACATTCATTGTAAGGGGTTGCCAAGCTTCCAAAAAACTATGAGTTTCCTGAAATCTCAGCAAATATTTTTTTCATCCAATCTTGATGATACTTGCAGGTAATGATCAGTACACCAGTCCCACGTGGCTCACCAAATTTCGTTCTTCTAGGTTAAACCGTTCGTTTGCAGTAACCGTTTTCATGTTTAGGTTTCACTCTGTTTTCTCCTATATGGATACATGTAGTTGGAACTCTAAATCAAACACGGTTTGTGCTAGCTCTTTGAAACTTGGCATAACAATGTAGTTCAAAGTTCTATCGCTATGGTTTGTGTCCTATTGAAGTAGCCCCAAGCAGAGACTGACGAGAATCACTTTCATTGAAAGGGGTTGCCAAGCTTCCAAAAAACTACGAGTTTCCTGAAATCTCAGCAAACATTTTTTCACCCAATCTTGATGATACTTGCAGGTAATGATCAGTACACCAATCCCACTTGGCTCACCAAATTTCGTTCTTCTAGGTTAAACCATTCTGTTGCAGTAACCGTTTTCATCTTTAGGTTTCACTCTGTTTTGTCCTATATGGATACATGTAGTTGGAACTCTAAATCAAACACGGTTTGTGCTAGCTCTTTGAAACTTGGCCCAATAATGTAGTTCCAAGTTCTATCGCTATGGTTTGTGTCCTATGGAAGTACCCCAAGCAGAGACTGACGAGAATCACTTTCATTGAAAGGGGTTGCCAAGCTTCCAAAAAACTACGAGTTTCCTGAAATCTCAGCAAACATTTTTTTCACCCAATCTTGATGATACTTACAGGTAATGATCAGTACACCAATCCCACTTGGCACACCAAATTTCGTTCTTCTAGCTTAAACCGTTCCTTTGCAGTAACCATTGTCATGTTTAGGTTTCACTCTGTTTTCTCCTATATGGACACATGTAGTTGGAACTCTAAATCAAACACGGTTTGTGCTAGCTCTTTGAAACTTGGCACAATAATGTAGTTCAACGTTCTTTCACTATGGTTTGTGTCCTATTGTAGTAGCCCCAAGCAGAGACTGACGAGAATCACTTTCATTGAAAGGGGTTGCCAAGCTTCCAAAAAACTACGAGTTTCCTGAAATCTGAGCAAACATTTTTTCACCCAATATTGATGATACTTGCAGGTAATGATCAGTACACCAATGACACTTGGCACACCAAATTTCGTTCTTCTAGGTTAAACCGTTCCTTTACACTAAAAGTTTTCATGTTTAGGTTTCACTCTGTTTTCTCCTATATGGATACATGTAGTTGGAACTCTAAATCAAACAGGGTTTGTGCTAGCTCTTCGAAACTTGGCACAATAATGTAGTTCCAAGTTCTATCGCTATGGTTTGTGTCCTATGGAAGTAGCCACAAGCAGAGACTGACGAGAATCACTTTCATTTAAAGGGGTTGCCGAGCTTCCAAAAAACTACGAGTTTCCTGAAATCTCAGCAAACATTTTTGCACCCAATCTTGATGATACTTGCAGGTAATGATCAGTACACCAATCCCACTTGGCTCACCAAATTTAGTCCTTCTAGGGTAAACCGTTCCTTTGCAGTAACCGTTTTCATGTTTAGGTTTCACTCTGTTTTCTCCTATATGGACACATGCAGTTGGAACTCTAAATCAAACACGGTTATTCCTAGCTCTTTGAAACTTGGCACAATAATGTAGTTCAAAGTTCTTTCGCTATGGTTTGTGTCCTATTAAAGTAGCCCCAAGCAGAGACTGACGAGAATCACGTTCATTGAAAGGGGTTGACCAGCTTCCGAAAAACTATGTTTCCTGAAATCTCAGCAAACATGTTTTCACCCAATATTGATGATACTTGCAGGTAATGATCAGTACACCAATCCCACTTGGCACACTAAATTTCGTTCTTCTAGGTTAAATCGTTCCTTTGCAGTAACCGTTTTCATGTTTAGGTTTCACTCTGTTTTCTCCAATATGGATACATGTAGTTGGAACTCTAAATCAAACACGGTTTGTGCTAGCTCTTTGAAACTTGGCACAATAATGTAGTTCCAAGTTCTATCGCTATGGTTTGTGTCCTATGGAAGTACCCCAAGCAGACACTGACGAGAATCACTTTCATTGAAAGGGGTTGCCAAGCTTCCAAAAAACTACGAGTTTCCTGAAATCTCAGCAACTATTTTTTCACCCAATCTTGATGATACTTGCAGGTAATGATCAGTACACCAATCCCACTTGGCTCACCAAATTTCGTTCTTCTAGGTTAAACAGTTCCTTTGCAGTAACCGTTTTAATGTTTAGGTTTCACTCTGTTTTCTCCTATATGGATACATGTAGTTGGAACTCTAAATCAAACACGGTTTGTGCTAGCTCTTTGAAACTTGGCAAAATAATGTAGTTCCAAGTTCTATCGCTATGGTTTGTGTCCTATGGAAGTACCCCAAGCAGAGACTGACGAGAATCACTTTCATTGAAAGGGGTTGCCAAGCTTCCAAAAAACTACGAGTTTCCTGAAATCTCAGCAAACATTTTTTCACCCAATCTTGATGATACTTGCAGGTAATGATCAGTACACCAGTCCCACTTGGCTCACCAAATTTCGTTCTTCTAAATTAAACCGTTTGTTTGCAGTAACCGTTTTCATGTTTATGTTTCACTCTGTTTTCTCCTATATGGATACATGTAGTTGGAACTCTAAATCAAACACTGTTTGTGCTAGCTCTTTGAAACTTGGCACAACAATGTAGTTCCAAGTTCTATCGCTATGGTTTCTGTCCTATTGAAGTAGCCGCAAGCAGAGACTGAGGAGAATCTCCTTCATTGAAAGGGGTTGCCAAGCTTCCAAAAAACTACGAGTTTCCTGAAATCTCAGCAAACATTTTTGCACCCAATTTTGATGATACTTGCAGGTAATGATCAGTACACCAATCCCACTTGGCTCAACAAATTTCGTTCTTCTAGGTTAAACCATTCCTTCGCAGTAACCGTTTTCATGTTTAGGTTTCACTCTGTTTTCTCCTATATGGATACATGTTGTTGGAACTCTAAATCAAACACGGTTTGTGCTAGCTCTTTGAAACTTGGCACAATAATGTAGTTCCAAGTTCTATCGCTATGGTTTGTGTCCTATTGAAGTAGCCCCAAGCAGAGACTGACGAGAATCACATTCATTGTAAGGGGTTGCCAAGCTTCCAAAAAACTATGAGTTCCCTGAAATCTCAGCAAATATTTTTTCATCCAATATTGATGATACTTGCAGGTAATGATCAGTACACCAGTCCCACGTGGCTCACCAAATTTCGTTCTTCTAGGTTAAACCGTTCCTTTGCAGTAAGCTTTTTCATGTTTAGGTTTCACTCTGTTTTCTCCTATATGGATACATGTAGTTGGAACTCTAAATCAAACACGGTTTGTGCTACCTCTTTGAAACTTGGCATAACAATGTAGTTCCAAGTTCTATCGCTATGTTTTGTGTCCTATTGAAGTAGCCCCAAGCAGAGACTGACGAGAATCACTTTCATTGAAAGGGGTTGCCAAGCTTCCAAAAAACTACGAGTTTCCTGAAATCTCAGCAAACATTTTTTCACCCAATCTTGATGATACTTGCAGGTAATGATCAGTACACCAATCCCACTTGGCTCACCAAATTTCGTTCTTCTAGGTTAAACCGTTCCGTTGCAGTAACCGTTTTCATGCTTAGGTTTCACTCTGTTTTCTCCTATATGGATACATGTAGTTGGAAATCTAAATCAAACACGGTTTGTGCTAGCTCTTTGAAACTTGGCACAATAATGTAGTACCAAGTTCTATCGCTATGGTTTGTGTCCTATGGATGTAGCCCCAAGCAGAGACTGACGAGAATCACTTTCAATGAAAGGGGTTGCCAAGCTTCCAAAAAACTACGAGTTTCCTGAAATCTCAGCAAATATTTTTTCATCCAATCTTGATGATACTTGCAGGTAATGATCAGTACACCAGTCCCACTTGGCTCACCAAATTTCGTTCTTCCAAATTAAACCGTTTGTTTGCAGTTACCGTTTTCATGTTTAGGTTTCACTCTGATTTCTCCTATATGGATACATGTATTTGGAACTCTAAATCAAACACGGTTTGTGCTAGCTCTTTGAAACTTGGCACAATAATGTAGTTCAACGTTCTTTCACTATGGTTTGTGTCCTATTGTAGTAGCCCCAAGCAGAGACTGACGAGAATCACTTTCATTGAAAGGGGTTGCCAAGCTTCCAAAAAACTACGAGTTTCCTGAAATCTGAGCAAACATTTTTTCACCCAATATTGATGATACTTGCAGGTAATGATCAGTACACTAATCCCACTTGGCACACCAAATTTCGTTCTTCTAGGTTAAACCGTTCCTTTACACTAAAAGTTTTCATGTTTAGGTTTCACTCTGTTTTCTCCTATATGGATACATGTAGTTGGAACTCTAAATCAAACAGGGTTTGTGCTAGCTCTTTGAAACTTGGCACAATAATGTAGTTCCAAGTTCTATCGCTATGGTTTGTGTCCTATGGAAGTAGCCACAAGCAGAGACTGACGAGAATCACTTTCATTTAAAGGGGTTGCCGAGCTTCCAAAAAATTACGAGTTTCCTGAAACCTCAGCAAACATTTTTGCACCCAATCTTGATGATACTTGCAGGTAATGATCAGTACACCAATCCCACTTGGCTCACCAAATTTAGTCCTTCTAGGGTAAACCGTTCCTTTGCAGTAACCGTTTTCATGTTTAGGTTTCACTCTGTTTTCTCCTATATGGACACATGCAGTTGGAACTCTAAATCAAACACGGTTATTCCTAGCTCTTTGAAACTTGGCACAATAATGTAGTTCAAAGTTCTTTCGCTATGGTTTGTGTCCTATTAAAGTAGCCCCAAGCAGATACTGACGAGAATCACGTTCATTGAAAGGGGTTGACCAGCTTCCGAAAAACTATGTTTCCTGAAATCTCAGCAAACATTTTTTCACCCAATATTGATGATACTTGCAGGTAATGATCAGTACACCAATCCCACTTGGCACACTAAATTTCGTTCTTCTAGGTTAAATCGTTCCTTTGCAGTAACCGTTTTCATGTTTAGGTTTCACTCTGTTTTCTCCTATATGGATGCATGTAGTTGGAACTCTAAATCAAACACGGTTTGTGCTAGCTCTTTGAAACTTGGCACAATAATGTAGTTCCAAGTTCTATCGCTATGGTTTGTGTCCTAAGGAAGTACCCCAAGCAGACACTGACGAGAATCACTTTCATTGAAAGGGGTTGCCAAGCTTCCAAAAAACTACGAGTTTCCTGAAATCTCAGCAAATATTTTTTCACCCAATCTTGATGATACTTGCAGGTAATGATCAGTACACCAGTCCCACTTGGCTCACCAAATTTCGTTCTTCTAAATTAAACCGTTCCTTTGCAGTAACCGTTTTCATGTTTAGGTTTCACTCTGTTTTCTCCTATATGGATACATGTAGTTGGAACTCTAAATCAAACACGGTTTGTGCTAGCTCTTTGAAACTAGGCACAACAATGTAGTTCCAAGTTCTATCGCTATGGTGTGTGTCCTATTGAAGTAGTCCCAAGCAGAGACTGAGGAGAATCTCCTTCATTGAAAGGGGTTGCCAAGCTTCCAAAAAACTACGAGTTTCCTGAAATCTCAGCAAACATTTTTTCACCCAATCTTGATGATACTTTCCGGTAATAATCAGTACACCATTCCCACTTGGCTCACCAAATTTCGTTCTTCTAAATTAAACCGTTTGTTTGCAGTTACCGTTTTCATGTTTAGGTTTCACTCTGTTTTCTCCTATATGGACACATGTAGTTGGAACTCTAAATCAAACACGGTTTGTGCTAGCTCTTTGAAACTTGGCACAATAATGTAGTTCAACGTTCTTTCACTATGGTTTGTGTCCTATTGTAGTAGCCCCAAGCAGAGACTGACGAGAATCACTTTCATTGAAAGGGGTTGCCAAGCTTCCAAAAAACTACGAGTTTCCTGAAATCTGAGCAAACATTTTTTCACCCAATATTGATGATACTTGCAGGTAATGATCAGTACACCAATCCCACTTGGCACACCAAATTTCGTTCTTCTAGGTTAAACCGTTCCTTTACACTAAAAGTTTTCATGTTTAGGTTTCACTCTGTTTTCTCCTATATGGATACATGTAGTTGGAACTCTAAATCAAACAGGGTTTGTGCTAGCTCTTTGAAACTTGCACAATAATGTAGTTCCAAGTTCTATCGCTATGGTTTGTGTCCTATGGAAGTAGCCACAAGCAGAGACTGACGAGAATCACTTTCATATAAAGGGGTTGCCGAGCTTAAAAAAAAATTACGAGTTTCCTGAAATCTCAGCAAACATTTTTGCACCCAATCTTGATGATACTTGCAGGTAATGATCAGTACACCAATCCCACTTGGCTCACCAAATTTCGTTCTTCTACGTTAAACCATTCCTTTGCAGTACCGTTTTCATGTTTAGGTTTCACTCTGTTTTCTCCTATATGGATACATGTAGTTGGAACTCTAAATCAAACAGGGTTTGTGCTAGCTCTTTGAAACTAGGCACAATACTGGAGTTCCAAGTTCTATCGCTATGGTTTGTGTCCTTTGGAAGTAGCCCCAAGCAGAGACTGACGAGAATCACTTTCATTGAAAGGTATGCCAAGCTTCCAAAAAACTACGAGTTTCCTGAAATCTCAGCAAATATTTTTTCACCCAATCTTGATGATACTGGCAGGTAATGATCAGGACACCAATCCCACTTGGCTCACCAAATTTCGTTCTTCTAGGTTAAACCGTTCCTTTGCAGTAACCGTTTTAATGTTTAGGTTTCACTCTGTTTTCTCCTATATGGACACATGTAGTTGGAACTCTAAATCAAACACGGTTTGTGCTAGCTCTTTGAAACTTGGCACAATAATGTAGTTCAACGTTCTTTCACTATGGTTTGTGTCCTATTGTAGTAGCCCCAAGCAGAGACTGACGAGAATCACTTTCATTGAAAGGGGTTGCCAAGCTTCCAAAAAACTACGAGTTTCCTGAAATCTGAGCAAACATTTTTTCACCCAATATTGATGATACTTGCAGGTAATGATCAGTACACCAATCCCACTTGGCACACCAAATTTCGTTCTTCTAGGTTAAAACGTTCCTTTACACTAAAAGTTTTCATGTTTAGGTTTCACTCTGTTTTCTCCTATATGGATACATGTAGTTGGAACTCTAAATCAAACAGGGTTTGTGCTAGCTCTTTGAAACTTGGCACAATAATGTAGTTCCAAGTTCTATCGCTATGGTTTGTGTCCTATGGAAGTAGCCACAAGCAGAGACTGACGAGAATCACTTTCATTTAAATGGGTTGCCGAGCTTCCAAAAAACTACGAGTTTCCTGAAATCTCAGCAAACATTTTTGCACCCAATCTTGATGATACTTGCAGGTAATGATCAGTACACCAATCCCACTTGGCTCACCAAATTTAGTCCTTCTAGGGTAAACCGTTCCTTTGCAGTAACCGTTTTCATGTTTAGGTTTCACTCTGTTTTCTCCTATATGGACACATGCAGTTGGAACTCTAAATCAAACACGGTTATTCCTAGCTCTTTGAAACTTGGCACAATAATGTAGTTCAAAGTTCTTTCGCTATGGTTTGTGTCCTATTAAAGTAGCCCCAAGCAGAGACTGACGAGAATCACGTTCATTGAAAGGGGTTGACCAGCTTCCGAAAAACTATGTTTCCTGAAATCTCAGCAAACATTTTTTCACCCAATATTGATGATACTTGCAGGTAATGATCAGTACACCAATCCCACTTGGCACACTAAATTTCGTTCTTCTAGGTTAAATCGTTCCTTTGCAGTAACCGTTTTCATGTTTAGGTTTCACTCTGTTTTCTCCAATATGGATACATGTAGTTGGAACTCTAAATCAAACACGGTTTGTGCTAGCTCTTTGAAACTTGGCACAATAATGTAGTTCCAAGTTCTATCGCTATGGTTTGTGTCCTATGGAAGTACCCCAAGCAGACACTGACGAGAATCACTTTCATTGAACGGGGTTGCCAAGCTTCCAAAAAACTACGAGTTTCCTGAAATCTCAGCAAATATTTTTTCACCCAATCTTGATGATACTTGCAGGTAATGATCAGTACACCAGTCCCACTTGGCTCACCAAATTTCGTTCTTCTAAATTAAACCGTTCCTTTGCAGTAACCGTTTTCATGTTTAGGTTTCACTCTGTTTTCTCCTATATGGATACATGTAGTTGGAACTCTAAATCAAACACGGTTTGTGCTAGCTCTTTGAAACTAGGCACAACAATGTAGTTCCAAGTTCTATCGCTATGGTTTGTGTCCTATTGAAGTAGTCCCAAGCAGAGACTGAGGAGAATCTCCTTCATTGAAAGGGGTTGCCAAGCTTCCAAAAAACTACGAGTTTCCTGAAATCTCAGCAAACATTTTTGTACCCAATTTTGATGATACTAGCAGGTAATGATCAGTACACCAATCCCACTTGGCTCACCAAATTTCGTTCTTCTAGGTTAAATCGTTCCTTTGCAGTAACCGTTTTCATGTTTAGGTTTCACTCTGTTTTCTCCAATATGGATACATGTAGTTGGAACTCTAAATCAAACACGGTTTGTGATAGCTCTTTGAAACTTGGCCCAATAATGTAGTTCCAAGTTCTATCGCTATGGTTTGTGTCCTATGGAAGTACCCCAAGCAGAGACTGACGAGAATCACTTTCATTGAAAGGGGTTGCCAAGCTTCCAAAAAACTACGAGTTTCCTGAAATCTCAGCAAACATTTTTTCACCCAATCTTGATGATACTTTCCGGTAATGATCAGTACACCATTCCCACTTGGCTCACCAAATTTCGTTCTTCTAAATTAAACCGTTTGTTTGCAGTTACCGTTTTCATTTTTAGGTTTCACTCTGTTTTCTCCTATATGGACACATGTAGTTGGAACTCTAAATCAAACACGGTTTGTGCTAGCTCTTTGAAACTTGGCACAATAATGTAGTTCAAAGTTCTTTCACTATGGTTTGTGTCCTATTGTAGTAGCCCCAAGCAGAGACGGACGAGAATCACTTTCATTGAAAGGGGTTGCCAAGCTTCCAAAAAACTACGAGTTTCCTGAAATCTGAGCAAACATTTTTTCACCTAATATTGATGATACTTGCAGGTAATGATCAGTACACCAATCCCACTTGGCACACCAAATTTCGTTCTTCTAGGTTAAACCGTTCCTTTACACTAAAAGTTTTCATGTTTAGGTTTCACTCTGTTTTCTCCTATATGGATACATGTAGTTGGAACTCTAAATCAAACAGGGTTTTTGCTAGCTCTTTGAAACTTGGCGCAATAATGTAGTTCCAAGTTCTATCGCTATGGTTTGTGTCCTATGGAAGTAGCCACAAGCAGAGACTGACGAGAATCACTTTCATTTAAAGGGGTTGCCGAGCTTCCAAAAAATTACGAGTTTCCTGAAATCTCAGCAAACATTTTTGCACCCAATCTTGATGATACTTGCAGGTAATGATCAGTACACCAATCCCACTTGGCTCACCAAATTTAGTCCTTCTAGGGTAAACCGTTCCTTTGCAGTAACCGTTTTCATGTTTAGGTTTCACTCTGTTTTCTCCTATATGGACACATGCAGTTGGAACTCTAAATCAAACACGGTTATTCCTAGCTCTTTGAAACTTGGCACAATAATGTAGTTCAAAGTTCTTTCGCTATGGTTTGTGTCCTATTAAAGTAGCCCCAAGCAGAGACTGACGAGAATCACGTTCATTGAAAGGGGTTGCCAAGATTCCAAAAAACTACGAGTTTCCTGAAATCTCAGCAAACATTTTTTCACCCAATATTGATGATACTTGCAGGTAATGATCAGTACACCAATCCCACTTGGCACACTAAATTTCGTTCTTCTAGGTTAAATCGTTCCTTTGCAGTAACCGTTTTCATGTTTAGGTTTCACTCTGTTTTCTCCTATATGGATACATGTAGTTGGAACTCTAAATCAAACACGGTTTGTGCTAGCTCTTTGAAACTTGGCACAATAATGTAGTTCCAAGTTCTATCGCTATGGTTTGTGTCCTATGGAAGTACCCCAAGCAGACACTGACGAGAATCACTTTCATTGAAAGGGGTTGCCAAGCTTCCAAAAAACTATGAGTTTCCTGAAATCTCAGCAAATATTTTTTCACCCAATCTTGATGATACTTGCAGGTAATGATCAGTACACCAGTCCCACTTGGCTCACCAAATTTCGTTCTTCTAAATTAAACCGTTCCTTTGCAGTAACCGTTTTCATGTTTAGGTTTCACTCTGTTTTCTCCTATATGGATACATGTAGTTGGAACTCTAAATCAAACACGGTTTGTGCTAGCTCTTTGAAACTAGGCACAACAATGTAGTTCCAAGTTCTATCGCTATGGTTTGTGTCCTATTGAAGTAGTCCCAAGCAGAGACTGAGGAGAATCTCCTTCATTGAAAGGGGTTGCCAAGCTTCCAAAAAACTACGAGTTTCCTGAAATCTCAGCAAACATTTTTGTACCCAATTTTGATGATACTTGCAGGTAATGATCAGTACACCAATCCCACTTGGCTCACCAAATTTCGTTCTTCTAGGTTAAATCGTTCCTTTGCAGTAACCGTTTTCATGTTTAGGTTTCACTCTGTTTTCTCCAATATGGATACATGTAGTTGGAACTCTAAATCAAACACGGTTTGTGCTAGCTCTTTGAAACTAGGCCCAATAATGTAGTTCCAAGTTCTATCGCTATGGTTTGTGTCCTATGGAAGTACCCCAAGCAGAGACTGACGAGAATCACTTTCATTGAAAGGGGTTGCCAAGCTTCCAAAAAACTACGAGTTTCCTGAAATCTCAGCAAACATTTTTTCACCCAATCTTGATGATACTTGCAGGTAATGATCAGTACACCAGTCCCACTTGGCTCACCAAATTTCGTTCTTCTAGGTTAAACCGTTCCTTTACACTAAAAGTTTTCATGTTTAGGTTTCACTCTGTTTTATCCTATATGGATACATGTAGTTGGAACTCTAAATCAAACACGGTTTGTGCTAGCTCTTTGAAACTTGGCATAATAATGTAGTTCAAAGTTTTTTCGCTATGGTTTGTGTCCTATTGAAGTATCCCCAAGCAGAGACTGACGAGAATCACGTTCATTGAAAGGGGTTGCCAAGCTTCCAAAAAACTACGAGTTTCCTGAAATCTCAGCAAACATTTTTGCACCCAATCTTGATGATACTTGCAGGTCATGATCAGTACACAAATCCCACTTGGCTGACCAAATTTCGTTCTTCTAGGTTAAACCATTCCTTTGCAGTACCGTTTTCATGTTTAGGTTTCACTCTGTTTTCTCCTATATGGATACATGTAGTTGGAACTCTAAATCAAACACGGTTTGTGCTAGCTCTTTGAAACTTGGCACAATACTGGAGTTCCAAGTTCTATCGCTATGGTTTGTGTCCTTTGGAAGTAGCCCCAAGCAGAGACTGACGAGAATCAGTTTCATTGAAAGGGGTTGCCAAGCTTCCAAAAAACTACGAGTTTCCTGAAATCTCAGCAAACATTTTTTCACCAATCTTGATGATACTTGCAGGTAATGATCAGTACACCAATCCCACTTGGTTCACCAAATTTCGTTCTTCTAGGTTAAACCGTTCCTTTTTAGTAACCGTTTTCATGTTTAGGTTTCACTCTGTTTTCTCCTATATGGATACATGTAGTTGGAACTCTAAATCAAACACGGTTTGTGCTAGCTCTTTGAAACTTGGCATAACAATGTAGTTCAAAGTTCTATCGCTATGGTTTGTGTCCTTTGGAAGTAGCCCCAAGCAGAGACTGACGAGAATCACTTTTATTGAAAGGGGTTGCCAAGCTTCCAAAAAACTACGAGTTTCCTTAAATCTGAGCATACATTTTTTCACCCAATATTGATGATACTGGCAGGTAATGATCAGTACACCAGTCCCACGTGGCTCACCAAATTTCGTTCTTCTAGGTTAAATCGTTCCTTTGCAGTAACCGTTTTCATGTTTAGGTTTCACTCTGTTTTCTCCTATATGGATACATGTATTTGGAACTCTAAATCAAACACGGTTTGTCCTAGCTCTTTGAAACTTGGCACAATAATGTAGTTCAAAGTTCTATCACTATGGTTTGTGTCCTATGGAAGTAGCCCCAAGCAGAGACTGACGAGAATCACTTTCATTGAAAGGGGTTGCCAAGCTTCCAAAAAACTACGAGTTTCCTGAAATCTCAGCAAACATTTTTTCGCCCAATATTGATGATACTTGCAGGTAATGATCAGTACACCAATCCCACTTGGCACACCAAATTTCGTTCTTCTAGGTTAAACCGTTCCTTTACACTAAAAGCTTTCATGTTTAGGTTTCACTCTGTTTTCTCCTATATGGATACATGTAGTTGGAACTCTAAATCAAACAGGGTTTGTGCTAGCTCTTTGAAACTTGGCACAATAATGTAGTTCCAAGTTCTATCGCTATGGTTTGTGTCCTATGGAAGTAGCCACAAGCAGAGTCTGACGAGAATCACTTTCATTGAAAGGGGTTGCCAAGCTTCCAAAAAACTACGAGTTTCCTGAAATCTCAGCAAACATTTTTGCACCCAATCTTGATGATACTTGCAGGTAATGATCAGTACACCAATCCCACTTGGCTCACCAAATTTAGTCCTTCTAGGGTAAACCGTACCTTTGCAGTAACCGTTTTCATGTTTAGGTTTCACTCTGTTTTCTCCTATATGGACACATGCAGTTGGAACTCTAAATCAAACACGGTTAGTCCTAGCTCTTTGAAACTTGGCACAATAATGTAGTTCAAAGTTCTTTCGCTATGGTTTGTGTCCTATTAAAGTAGCCCCAAGCAGAGACTGACGAGAATCACGTTCATTGAAAGTGGTTGACAAGCTTCCGAAAAACTATGTTTCCTGAAATCTCAGCAAACATTTTTTCACCCAATATTGATGATACTTGCAGGTAATGATCAGTACACCAATCCCACTTGGCACACCAAATTTCGTTCTTCTAGGTTAAATCGTTCCTTTGCAGTAACCGTTTTCATGTTTAGGTTTCACTCTGTTTTCTCCTATATGGATACATGTAGTTGGAACTCTAAATCAAACACGGTTTGTGCTAGCTCTTTGAAACTTGGCACAATAATGTAGTTCCATGTTGTATCGCTATGGTTTGTGTCCTATTGAAGTAGCCCCAAGCAGAGACTGACGAGAATCACGTTCATTGAAAGGGGTTGTCAAGATTCCAAAAAACTACGAGTTTCCTGAAATCTCAGCAAACATTTTTGCACCCAATCTTGATGATACTTGCAGGTCATGATCAGTACACCAATCCCACTTGCCTGACCAAATTTCATTCCTCTAGGTTAAACCGTTCCGTTGCAGTAACCGTTTTCATGTTTAGGTTTCACTCTGTTTTCTCCTATGTGGAAACATGTAGTTGGAACTCTAAATCAAACACGTTTTATGCTAGCTCTTTGAAACTTGGCCCAATAATGTAGTTCAAAGTTCTATCGCTATGGTTTGTGTCCTATTGAAGTAGCCCCAAGCAGAGACTGACGAGAATCATTTTCATTTAAATGGGTTGCCAAGCTTCCAAAAAACTACGATTTCCTGAAATCTCAGCAAACATTTTTTCACCCAATATTGATGATACTTGCAGGTAATGATCAGTACACCAATCCCACTTGGCTCACCAAATTTCGTTCTTCTAGGTTAAACCATTCCTTTGCAGTACCGTTTTCATATTTAGGTTTCACTCTGTTTTCTCCTATATGGATACATGTAGTTGGAACTCTAAATCAAACAGGGTTTGTGGTAGCTCTTTGAAACTTGGCACAATACTGGAGTTCCAAGTTCTATCGCTATGGTTTGTGTCCTATGGAAGTAGCCCCAAGCAGAGACTGACGAGAATCACTTTCATTGAAAGGTATGCCAAGCTTCCAAAAAACTACGAGTTTCCTGAAATCTCAGCAAATATTTTTTCACCCAATCTTGATGATACTGGCAGGTAATGATCAGTACACCAATCCCACTTGGCTCACCAAATTTCCTTCTTCTAGGTTAAACCGTTCCTTTGCAGTAACCGTTTTCATGTTTAGGTTTCACTCTGTTTTCTCCTATATGGATACATGTATTTGGAACACTAAATCAAACACTGTTTGTCCTAGCTCTTTGAAACTTGGCACAATAATGTAGTTCCAAGTTCTGTCGCTACGGTTTGTGTCCTATGGAAGTAGCCCCAAGCAGAGACTGACGAAAATCACTTTCATTCAAAGGGGTTGCCAAGCTTCCAAAAAACTACGAGTTTCCTGAAATCTCAGCAAATATTTTTTCACCCAATCTTGATGATACTTGCAGGTAACGATCAGTACACAAGTCCCACTTGGCTCACCAAATTTCGTTCTTCTAAATTAAACCGTTTGTTTGCAGTAACCTTTTCATGTTTAGGTTTCACTCTGTTTTCTCCTATATGGATACATGTAGTTGGAACTCTAAATCAAACATGGTTTGTGCTAGCTCTTTGAAACTTGGCACAACAATGTAGTTCCAAGTTCTATCGCTATGGTTTCTGTCCTATTGAAGTAGCCGCAATCAGAGACTGAGGAGAATCTCGTTCTTTGAAAGGGGTTGCCAAGCTTCCAAAAAACTACGAGTTTCCTGAAATCTCAGCAAACATTTTTGCACCCAATTTTTATGATACTTGCAGGTATTGATTAGTACACCAATCCCACTTGGCTCACCAAATTTCGTTCTTCTAGGTTAAACCGTTCCTTTGCAGTAACCGTTTTCATGTTTAGGTTTCACTCTGTTTTCTCCTATATGGATACATATAGTTGGAACTCTAAATCAAACACGGTTTGTGCTAGCTCTTAGAAACTTGGCAAAATAATGTAGTTCCAAGTTCTATCGCTATGGTTTGTGTCCTATGGAAGTACCCCAAGCAGAGACTGACGAGAATCACTTTCATTGAAAGGGGTTGCCAAGCTTCCAAAAAACTACGAGTTTCCTGAAATCTCAGCAAACATTTTTTCACCCAATCTTGATGATACTTGCAGGTAATGATCAGTACACCAGTCCCACTTGGCTCACCAAATTTCGTTCTTCTAGGTTAAACCGTTCCTTTGCAGTAACCGTTTCCATGTTTAGGTTTCACTCTGTTTTCTCCTACATGGACACATGTAGTTGGAACTCTAAATCAAATACGGTTTGTGCTAGCTCTTTGAAACTTGGCACAATAATGTAGTTCAACGTTCTTTCGCTAAGGTTTGTGTCCTATTGTAGTAGCCCCAAGCAGAGACTGAGGATAATCACTTTCATTGAAAGGGGTTGCCAAGATTCCAAAAAAACTACGAGTTTCCTGAAATCTCAGCAAACATTTTTTCACCCAATATTGATGATACTTGCAGATAATGATCAGTACACCAATCCCACTTGGCACATCAAATTTCGTTCTTCTAGGTTAAATCGTTCCTTTGCAGTAACCGTTTTCATGTTTAGGTTTCACTCTGTTTTATCCTATATGGATATATGTAGTTGGAACTCTAAATCAAACACGGTTTGTGCTAGCTCTTAGAAACTTGGCACAATAATGTAGTTCCAAGTTCTATCACTATGGTTTGTGTCCTATGGAAGTAGCCCCAAGCAGAGACTGACGAGAATCACTTTCATTGAAAGGGATTGCCAAGCTTCAAAAAAACTACGAGTTTCCTGAAATCTCAGCAAACATTTTTTCACCCAATCTTGATGATACTTGCAGGTAATGATCAGCACACCAATCCCACTTGGCTCACCAAATTTCGTTCTTCTAGGTTAAACCATTCCTTTGCAGTACCGTTTTCATGTTTAGGTTTCACTCTGTTTTCTCCTATATGGATACATGTAGTTGGAACTCTAAATCAAACACGGTTTGTTGCTAGCTCTTTGAAATTTGGCACAATACTGGAGTTCCAAGTTCTATCGCTATGGTTTGTGTCCTATGGAAGTAGCCCAAAAGCAGAGACTGACGAGAATCACTTTCATTGAAAGGGGTTGCCAAGCTTCCAAAAAACTACGAGTTTCCTGAAATCTCAGCAAATATTTTTTCACCCAATCTTGATGATATATGCAGGTAATGATCAGTACACCAGTCCCACTTGGCTCACCAAATTTCGTTCTTCTAAATTAAAACCGTTCCTTTGCAGTAACCGTTTCCATGTTTAGGTTTCACTCTGTTTTCTCCTATATGGATACATGTAGTTGGAACTCTAAATCAAACATGGTTTGTGCTAGCTCTTTGAAACTTGGCACAAAAAATGTAGTTCCAAGTTCTATCACTATCGTTTGTGTCCTATTGAAGTAGCCCCAAGCACAGAATGATGAAAATGACTTTCATTGAAAGGGGTTGCCAAGCTTCCAAAAACTACGAGTTTCCTGAAATCTCAGCAAATATTTTTGCACCCAATCTTGATGATACTTGCAGGTAATGATCAGTACACCAATCCCACTTGGCTGACCAAATTTCGTTCCTCTAGGTTAAACCGTTCCGTTGCAGTAACCGTTTTCATGTTTAGGTTTCACTCTGTTTTTCTCCTTATGTGGAAACATGTAGTTGGAACTCTAAATCAAACACGTTTTTATGCTAGCTCTTTGAAACTTGGCACAATAATGTAGTTCCAAGTTCTATCGCTATGGTTTGTGTCTATTGAAGTAGCCCCAAGCAGAGACTGACGAGAATCATTTCATTTAAATGGGTTGCCAAGCTTCCAAAAAACTACGATTTCCTGAAATCTCAGCAAACATTTTTTCACCCAATATTGATGATACTTGCAGGTAATGATCAGTACACCAATCCCACTTGGCTCACCAAATTTCGTTCTTCTAGGTTTAAACCATTCCTTTGCAGTACCGTTTTCATATTTAGGTTTCACTCTGTTTTCTCCTATATGGATACATGTAGTTGGAACTCTAAATCAAACAGGGTTTGTGCTAGCTCTTTGAAACTTGGCACAATACTGGAGTTCCAAGTTTCTATCGCTATGGTTTGTGTCCTATGGAAGTAGCCCCAAGCAGAGACTGACGAGAATCACTTTCATTGAAAGGTATGCCAAGCTTCCAAAAACTACGAGTTTCCTGAAATCTCAGCAAATTTTTTTTTCACCCAATCTTGATGATACTGGCAGGTAATGATCAGTACACCAATCCCACTTGGCTCACCAAATTTCCTTCTTCTAGGTTAAACCGTTCCTTTGCAGTAACCGTTTTCATGTTTAGGTTTCACTCTGTTTTCTCCTATATGGATACATGTATTTGGAACACTAAATCAAACACGGTTTTGTCCTAGCTCTTTGAAACTTGGCACAATAATGTAGTTCCAAGTTCTGTCGCTATGGTTTGTGTCCTATGGAAGTAGCCCCAAGCAGAGACTGACGAGAATCACTTTCATTGAAAGGGGTTGCCAAGCTTCCAAAAAACTACGAGTTTCCTGAAATCTCAGCAATATTTTTTCACCCAATCTTGATGATACTTGCAGGTAACGATCAGTACACAAGTCCCACTTGGCTCACCAAATTTCGTTCTTCTAAATTAAACCGTTTGTTTGCAGTAACCTTTTCATGTTTAGGTTTCACTCTGTTTTCTCCTATATGGATACATGTAGTTGGAACTCTAAATCAAACATGGTTTGTGCTAGGTCTTTGAAACTTGGCACACAATGTAGTTCCAAGTTCTATCGCTATGGTTTCTGTCCTATTGAAGTAGCCGCAATCAGAGACTGAGGAGAATCTCGTTCTTTTAAAGGGGTTGCCAAGCTTCCAAAAAACTACGAGTTTCCTGAAATCTCAGCAAACATTTTTGCACCCAATTTTTATGATACTTGCAGGTATTGATCAGTACACCAATCCCACTTGGCTCACCAAATTTCGTTCTTCTAGGTTAAACCGTTCCTTTGCAGTAACCGTTTTCATGTTTAGGTTTCACTCTGTTTTCTCCTATATGGATACATGTAGTTGGAACTCTAAATCAAACACGGTTTGTGCTAGCTCTTAGAAACTTGGCAAAATAATGTAGTTCCAAGTTCTATCGCTATGGTTTGTGTCCTATGGAAGTACCCCAAGCAGAGACTGACGAGAATCACTTTCATTGAAAGGGTTGCCAAGCTTCCAAAAAACTACGAGTTCCTGAAATCTCAGCAAAAATTTTTTCACCCAATCTTGATGATACTTGCAGGTAATGATCAGTACACCAGTCCCACTTGGCTCACCAAATTTCGTTCTTCTAGGTTAAACCGTTCCTTTGCAGTAACCGTTTCCATGTTTAGGTTTCACTCTGTTTTCTCCTACATGGACACATGTAGTTGGAACTCTAAATCAAACACGGTTTGTGCTAGCTCTTTGAAACTTGGCACAATAATGTAGTTCAACGTTCTTTCGCTAAGGTTTGTGTCCTATTGTAGTAGCCCCAAGCAGAGACTGAGGATAATCACTTTCATTGAAAGGGGTTGCCAAGATTCCAAAAAACTACGAGTTTCCTGAAATCTCAGCAAACATTTTTTCACCCAATATTGATGATACTTGCAGATAATGATCAAGCACACCAATCCCACTTGGCTCACCAAATTTCGTTCTTCTAGGTTAAACCATTCCTTTGCAGTACCGTTTTCATGTTTAGGTTTCACTCTGTTTTCTCCTATATGGATACATGTAGTTGGAACTCTAAATCAAACACGGTTTGTGCTAGCTCTTTGAAATTTGGCACAATACTGGAGTTCCAAGTTCTATCGCTATGGTTTGTGTCCTATGGAAGTAGCCCAAAGCAGAGACTGACGAGAATCACTTTAATTGAAAGGGGTTGCCAAGCTTCCAAAAAACTACGAGTTTCCTGAAAATCTCAGCAAATATTTTTTCACCCAATCTTGATGATATATGCAGGTAATGATCAGTACACCAGTCCCACTTGGCTCACCAAATTTCGTTCTTCTAAATTAAACCGTTCCTTTGCAGTAACCGTTTTCATGTTTAGGTTTCACTCTGTTTTCTCCTATATGGATACATGTAGTTGGAACTCTAAATCAAACATGGTTTGTGCTAGCTCTTTGAAACTTGGCACAAAAATGTAGTTCCAAGTTCTATCACTATCCTTTGTGTCCTATTGAAGTAGCCCCAAGCACAGAATGATGAAAATGACTTTCATTGAAAGGGGTTGCCAAGCTTCCAAAAAAACTACGAGTTTCCTGAAATCTCAGCAAATATTTTTTCACCCAATCTTGATGATACTGGGCAGGTAATGATCAGTACACCAATCCAACTAGGCTCACCAAATTTCGTTCTTCTAGGTTAAACCGTTCCTTTGCAGTAACCGTTTTCATGTTTAGGTTTCACTCTGTTTTCTCCTATATGGATACATGTAGTTGGAACTCTAAATCAAACACGGTTTGTGCTAGCTCTTTGAAACTTGGCACAATAATGTAGTTCCAAGTTGTATCGCTATGGTTTGTGTCCTATTGAAGTAGCCCCAAGCAGAGACTGACGAGAATCACGTTCATTGAAAGGGGTTGCCAAGCTTCCAAAAAAGTACGATTTTCCTGAAAATCTCAGCAAACATTTTTTCACCCAATCTTGATGATACTTACAGGTAATGATCAGTACACCAATCCCACTTGGCACACCAAATTTCGTTCTTCTAGGTTAAACCGTTCCTTTGCAGTAACCATTGTCATGTTTAGGTTTCACTCTGTTTTCTCCTATATGGATACATGTAGTTGGAACTCTAAAATCAAACACGGTTTGAGCTAGCTCTTTGATACTTGGCACAATAATGTAGTTCCAAGTTCTATCGCTATGGTTTGTGTCCTATTGAAGTAGCCCCAAGCAGAGACTGACGAGAATCACTTTCATTGAAAGGGGTTGCCAAGCTTCCAAAAAACTACGAGTTTCCTGAAATCTCAGCAAACATTTTTTTCACCCAATATTGATGATACTTGCAGGAAATGATCAGTACACCATTCCCACTTGGCACATCAAATTTCGTTCTTCTAGGTTAAATCGTTCCTTTGCAGTAACCGTTTTTCAATGTTTAGGTTTCACTCTGTTTTCTCCTATATGGATACATGTAGTTGGAACTCTAAATCACACACTTTGTGCTAGCTCTTTGAACTTGGCACAAAAATGTAGTTCCAAGTTCTATCACTATCGTTTTGTGTCCTATTGAAGTAGACCCAAGCAGAGACTGACGAAAATCAATTTCATTGAAAGGGGTTGCCAAGATTCCAAAAAACTACGAGTTTCCTGAAATCTCAGCAAATATTTTTTCACCCAATCTTGATGATACTTGCAGGTAATGATCAGTACACCAATCCCACTTGGCTCACCAAATTTCGTTCTTCTAGGTTAAACCGTTCCGTTGCTGTAAACCGTTTCATCTTTAGGTTTCACTCTGTTTTCTCCTATATGGATACATGTAGTTGGAACTCTAAATCAAACACCGTTTGTGATAGCTCTTTGAAACTTGGCACAATAATGTAGTTCCAAGTTCTTTCCCTATGGTTTGTGTCCTATTGAAGTAGCACCAAGCACAGACTGACTAGAATAACATTCATTGTAAGGGGTTGCCAAGCTTCCAAAAAACTACGAGTTCCCTGAAATCTCAGCAAATATTTTTTCACCCAATCTTGATGATACTTGCAGGTAATGATCAGTAATCCAGTCCCACGTGCTCACCAAATTTCGTTCTTCTAGGTTAAACCGTTCCTTTGCAGTAACCGTTTTCATGTTTAGGTTTCACTCTGTTTTCTCCTATATGGATACATGTAGTTGGAACTCTAAATCAAACACGGTTGTGCTAGCTCTTTGAAACTTGGCATAACAATGTAGTTCAAAGTTCTATCGCTATGGTTGTGTCCTATGGAAGTACCCCAAGCAGAGACTGACGCGAATCACTTTCATTGAAAGGGGTTGCCAAGCTTCCAAAAAACTACGAGATTCCAGAAATCTCAGCAAACATTTTTTAACCCATCTTGTGATGCTTGCAGGTAATGATCAGTGCACCAGTCCCACTTGGCTCACCAAATTTCGTTCTTCTTATTAAACCGTTCGTTTGCAGTAACCATTTTCATGTGTAGGTTTTACTCTGTTTTCTCCTATATGGATACATGTATTTGGAACTCTAAATCAAACACGGTTTGTGCTAGCTCTTTGAAACTTGGTATAATAATGTAGTTCAAAGTTCTTTCGCTATGGTTTGTGTCCTATTGCAGTAGCCCCAAGCAGAGACTGACGAGAATCAATTTCATTGAAAGGGGTTGCCAAACTTCCAAAAAACTACGAGTTTCCTGAAATCTCAGCAAACAGTTTTTCACCCAATATTGATGATACTTGAAGGTAATTATCAGTACACCAATCCCACTTGGCTCACCAAATTTCGATCTTCTAGTTTAAAACCGTTCCTTTGCAGTAAGCGTTTTCATGTTTAGGTTTCACTCTGTTTTCTCCTATATGGATACATGTAGTTGGAACACTATATCAAACACGGTTTGTGCTAGCTCTTCGAAACTTGGCATAACAATGTAGTTCAAAGTTCTATCGCTATGGTTTGTGTCCTATTGAAGTAGCCCCCAAGCAGAGACTGATGAGAATCACTTTCATTGAAAGGGGTTGCCAATCTTCCAGAAAAACTACGAGTTTCCTGAAATCTCAGCAAACATTTTTTCACCCAATCTTGATGATACTTGCATGTAATGATCAGTACACCAATCCCACTTGGCTCACCAAATTTCGTTCTTCTAGGTTAAACCGTTCCTTTTGCAGTAACCGTTTTCATGTTTAAGTTTCACTCTGTTTTCTCCTATATGGATACATGTAGTTGGAACTCTAAATCAAATACGTTTTGTGCTAGCTCTTTGAAACTTGGCACAATAATGTAGTTCCAAGTTCTATCGCTATGGTTTGTGTCCTATTGAAGCAGCCCCAAGGCACCAGACTGACGAGAATCACATTCATTGAAAGGGGTTGCCAAGCTTCCAAAAAACTACGAATTTCCTGAAATCTCAGCAAACATTTTTTCACCCAATCTTGATGATACTTACAGGTAATGATCAGTACACCAATCCCACTTGGCTCACCAAATTTCGTTCTTCTAGGTTAAACCGTCCTTTGCAGTAACCATTGTCATGTTTAGGTTTCAATATGTTTTCTCCTATATGGATACATGTAGTTGGAACTCTAAATCAAACACGGTTTGTGCTAGCTCTTTGAGACTTGGCACAATAATGTAGTTCCAAGTTCTATCGCTATGGTTTGTGTCCTATTGAAGTAGCCCCAAGCAGAGACTGAGGAGATTCACTTTCTTGAAAGGGGTTGCCAAGCTTACAAAAAACTACGAGTTTCCTGAAATCTCAGCAAACAGTTTTTCACCCAATATTGATGATACTTGCAGGTAATGATCAGTACACCAATCCCACTTGGCTCACCAAATTTCGATCTTCTAGTTTAAACCGTTCCTTTGCAGTAAGTGTTTTCATGTTTAGGTTTCACTCTGTTTTCTCCTATATGGATACATGTAGTTGCAACTCTAAATCAAACACGGTTGTGCTAGCTCTTTGAAACTTGGCACAATAATGTAGTTCCAAGTTCTATCGCTATGGTTTGTGTCCTATTGAAGCAGCCGCAAGCAGAGACTGACGAGAATCACATTCATTGAAAGGGGTTGCCAAGCTTCCAAAAAACTACGAGTTCCTGAAATCTCAGCAAACATTTTTTCACCCAATCTTGATGATACTTACAGGTAATGAGCAGTACACCAATCCCACTTGGCTCACCAAATTTTCGTTCTTCTAGGTTAAACCGTTCCTTTGCAGTAACCATTGTCATGTTTAGGTTTCACTCTGTTTTCTCCTATATGGATACATGTATTTGGAACTCTAAATCAAACACGGTTTGTCCTAGCTCTTTGAAACTTGGCACAATAATGTAGTTCCAAGTTCTATCACTATGGTTTGTGTCCTATGGAAGTAGCCCCAAGCAGAGACTGATGAGAATCACTTTCATTGAAAGGGGTTGCCAAGCTTCCAAAAAACTACGAGTTTCCTGAAATCTCAGCAAACATTTTTTCGCCCCAATCTTGATGATACTTGCAGGTAATGATCAGTAAACCAGTCCCACGTGGCTCACCAAATTTCGTTCTTCTAGGTAAACCGTTCCTTTGCAGTAACCGTTTTCATGTTTAGGTTTCACTCTGTTTTCTCCTATATGGATACATGTAGTTGGAACTCTAAATCAAACACGGTTTGTGCTAGCTCTTTGAAACTTGGCACAATAATGTAGTTCCAAGTTCTATCGCTATCGTTTGTGTCCTATTGAAGTAGCCCCAAGCAGAGACTGACGAAAATCAATTTCATTGAAAGGGTTTGCCAAGCTTCCAAAAAACTACGAGTTTCCTGAAATGTCAGCAAACATTTTTTCACCCAATCTTGATGATACTGCAGGTAATGATCAGTACACCAATCCCACTTGCCACACCAAATTTCGTTCTTCTAGGTTAAACCGTTCCTTTACAGCAAAAGTTTTCATGTTTAGGTTTTCACTCTGTTTTCTCCTATATGGATACATGTAGTTGGAACTCTAAATCAAACACGGTTTGTGCTAGCTCTTTGAAACTTGGCACAAAAATGTAGTTCCAAGTTCTATCACTATCGTTTGTGTCCTATTGAAGTAGCCCCAAGCAGAGACTGACCAAAATCACTTTCATTGAAATGGGTTGCCAAGCTTCCACAAAACTACGAGTTTCCTGAAATCTCAGCAAATATTTTTTCACCCAATCTTGATGATACTGGCAGGTAAATGATCAGGACACCAATCCCACTTGGCTCACCAAAATTTCGTTCTTCTAGGTAAACCGTTCCTTTGCAGTAACCGTTTTCATGTTTAGGTTTCACTCTGTTTTCTCCTATATGGATACATGTAGTTGGAACTCTAAAATCAAACACGGTTTGTGCTAGCTCTTTGAAACTTGGCACAATAATGTAGTTCCAAGTTCTATCGCTATGGTTTGTGTTCCTATTGAAGTAGCCCCAAGCACAGACTGACTAGAATCACATTCATTGTAAGGGTTGCCAAGCTGCCAAAAAACTACGAGTTCCCTGAAAATCTCAGCAAATATTTTTTCACCCAATCTTGATGATACTGGCAGGTAATGATCAGTAAACCAGTCCCACGTGGCTCACCAAATTTCGTTCTTCTAGGTTAAACCGTTCCTTTGCAGTAACGTTTTCATGTTTAAGTTTCACTCTGTTTTCTCCTATATGGATACATGTAGTTGGATCTCTAAATCAAATACGTTTTGTGCTAGCTCTTTGAAACATGGCACAATAATGTAGTTCCAAGTTCTATCGCTATGTTTTGTGTTCCCTATTGAAGCAGCCGCAAGCAGAGACTGACGAGAATCACATTCATTGAAAGGGGTTGCCAAGCTTCCAAAAAACTACGAGTTTCCTGAAATCTCAGCAAACATTTTTTCACCCAATCTTGATGATACTTACAGGTAATGATCAGTACACCAATCCCACTTGGCTCACCAAATTTCGTTCTTCTAGGTTAAACCGTTCCTTTGCAGTAACCATTGTCATGTTTAGGTTTCACTCTGTTTTCTCCTATATGGATACATGTAGTTGGAACTCTAAATCAAACACGGTTTGTGCTAGCTCTTTGAAACTTGGCACAATAATGTAGTTCAAGTTCTATCACTACGGTTTGTGTCCTATTGAAGTAGCCCCAAGCAAAGACTGACGAGAATCACGTTCATTGAAAGGGGTTGCCAAGCTTCAAAAAAACTACGAGTTTCCTGAAATCTCAGCAAACATTTTTTCACCCAATATTGATGATACTTGCAGGTAATGATCAGTACACCAATCCCACTTGGCTCACCAAATTTCGTTCTTCTAGGGTAAATCGTTCCTTTGCAGTAACCGTTTTCATGTTTAGGTTTCACTCTGTTTTCTAGTATATGGATACATGTAGTTGGAACTCTAAATCAAACACAGTTTGTCCTAGCTCTTTGAAACTTGGCACAATAATGTAGTTCCAAGTTCTATCACTATGGTTTCTGTTCCTATGGAAGTAGCCCCAAGCAGAGACTGACGAGAATCACTTTCATTGAAAGGGTTGCCAAGCTTCCAAAAAACTACGAGTTTCCTGAAATCTCAGCAAACATTTTTTCACCCAATCTTGATGATACTGGCAGGTAATGATCAGTACACCAATCCCACTTGGCTCACTAAATTTCGTTCTTCTAGGTTAAACCGTTACTTTGCAGTAACCATTGTCATGTTTAGGTTTCACTCTGTTTTCTCCTATATGGATACATGTAGTTGGAACTCTAAATCAAACACGTTTTGTGCTAGCTCTTTGAAACTTGGCACAATAATGTAGTTCCAAGTTCTATCGCTATGGTTTGTGTCCTATTGAAGTAGCCCCAAGCAGAGACTGACGAGATTCACTTTCATTGAAAGGGGTTGCCAAGCTTCCAAAAAACTACGAGTTTCATGAAATCTCAGCAAACAGTTTTTCACCCAATATTGATGATACTTGCCGGTAATGATCAGTACACCAATCCAACTTGGTTCACCAAATTTCGATCTTCTAGTTTAAAACCGTTCCTTTGCAGTAAGCGTTTTCATGTTTAGGTTTCACTCTGTTTTCTCCTATATGGATACATGTACTTGGAACTCTAAATCAAATACCGTTTGTCTTAGCTCTTTGAAACTTGGCACAATAATGTAGTTCCAAGTTCTATCGCTATGGTTTGTGTCCTATTGAAGTAGCCCCAAGCAGAGACTGACGAGAATCACTTTCATTGAAGGGGTTGCCAAGCTTCCAAAAAACTACGAGTTTCATGAAATCTCAGCAAACAGTTTTTCACCCAATATTGATGATACTTGCAGGTAATGATCAGTACACCAATCTCACTAGGCCACATCAAATTTCGT
>NW_027552807.1:0-56354 GCF_045843805.1 Urocitellus parryii | reverse complement strand
CTCTAAATCAAACACGGTTTCTGTTAGCTCTTTGAATGTTGGCACAATAATGTAGTTCCAAGTTCTATCACTATGGTTTGTGTCCTATTGAAGTAGCCCCAAGCAGAGACTGACGAGAATCACTTTCATTGAAAGGGGTTGCCAAGCTTCCAAAAAAACTACGAGTTTCCTGAAATCTCAGCAAACATTTTTTTCACCCAATCTTGATGATACTGGCAGGTAATGATCAGCACACCAGTCCCACTTGGCTCACCAAATTTCGTTCTCGTAGGTTAAACCGTTCCTTTGCAGTAACCGTTTTCATGTTTAGGTTTCACTCTGTTTTCTCCTATATGGAAACATGTAGTTGGAACTCTAAATCAAACACGGTTTGTGCTAGCTCTTTGAAACTTGGCACAATAATGTAGTTCCAAGTTCTATCGCTATGGTTTGTGTCCTATTGAAGTAGCCCCAAGCAGAGACTGACGAGAATCACATTCATTGGAAGGGGTTGCCAAGCTTCCAAGAAACTACGAGTTTCCTGAAATCTCAGCAAATATTTTTTCACCCAATCTTGATGATACTTGCAGGTAATGATCAGTACACCAGTCCCACTTGGCTCACCAAATTTCGTTCTCCTAGGTTATACGGTTCCTTTGCAGAAACCGTTTTCATGTTTAGCTTTCACTCTGTTTTCTCCTATATGGATACATGTAGTTGGAACTCTAAATCAAACACGGTTTGTGCTAGGTATTTGAAACTTGCAAAATAATGTAGTTCCAAGTTCTATCGCTATGGTTTGTGTCCTATGGAAGTAGCCCCAAGCAGAGACTGACGAGAATCACATTCATTGGAAGGGGTTGCCAAGCTTCCAAAAAACTAAGAGTTTCCTGAAATCTCAGCAAACATTTTTTCACCCAATCTTGATGATACTTGCAGGTAATGATCAGTACACCAGTCCCACTTGGCTTACCAAATTTCGTTCTTCTAGGTTAAACCTCCTTTGCAGTAACCGTTTTCATGTTTAGGTTTCACTCTGGTTTCTCCTATATGGATACATGTAGTTGGAACTCTAAATCAAACACGGTTTGTGCTAGCTCTTTGAAACTTGGCACAATAATGTAGTTCCAAGTTCTATCGCTATGGTTTGTGTCCTATTGAAGTAGCCCCAAGCAGAGACTGACGAGAATCACATTCCTTGGAAGGGGTCCCCAAGCTTCCAAAAAACTACGAGTTTCCTGAAATCTCAGCAAATATTTTTTCACCCAATCTTTATGGTACTGGCAGGTAATGATAAGTAACCAATCCCACTTGGCTAACCAAATTTCGTTCTTCTAGGTTAAACCGTTCCTTTGCAGTAACCGTTTTCATGTTTAGGTTTCACTGTTTTCTCCTATATGGATACATGTAGTTGGAACTCTAAATCAAACACGGTTTATGCTAGCTCTTTGAAACTTGGCACAATAATGTAGTTCCAAGTTCTATTGCTATGGTTTGTGTCCTATGGAAGTAGCCCCAAGCAGAGACTGACGAGAATTACTTTCATTGAAAGGGGTTGCCAAGCTTCCAAAAAACTGCGAGGTTCCTGAAATCTCAGCAAACATTTTTTTTCACCCAATCTTGATGATACTGGCAGGTAATATTAAGTATACCAATCCCACTTGGCTAACCAAATTTCGTTCTTCTAGGTTAAACCGTTCCTTTGCAGTAACCGTTTTCATGTTTAGGTTTCACTCTGTTTTCTCCTATATGGATACATGTAGTTGGAACTGTAAATGAAACACGGTTTGTGCTAGCTCTTTGAAACTTGGCACAATAATGTAGTTCCAAGTTCTATCGCTATGGTTTGTGTCCGATGGATGTAGCCCCAAGCAGAGACTGATGAGAATCACATTCATTGGAAGGGGTTGCCAAGCTTCCAAAAAACTACGAGTTTCCTGAAATCTCAGCAAACATTTTTTCACCCAGTCTTGATGGTACTGGCAGGTAATGATCAGTACACCAATCACACTTGGCTCACCAAATTTCGTTCTTCTAGGTTAAACCGTTCCTTTGCAGAAACCGTTTTCATGTTTATTTTTCACTCTGTTTTCTCCTCTATGGATACATGTAGTTGGAACTCTAAATCAAACACGGTTTGTGCTAGCTCTTTGAAACTTGGCACAATAATGTAGTTCCAAGTTCTATCGATATGGTTTGTGTCCTATGGAAGTAGCCCCAAGCAGAGACTGACGAGAATCACATTCATTGGAAGGGGTTGCCAAGCTTCCAAAAAACTACGAGTTTCCTGAAATCTCAGCAAACATTTTTTCACCCAATCTTGATGATACTCGCAGGTAATTATCAGTACACCAGTCCTACTTGGCTCACCAAATTTCGTTCTC
This sequence comes from Urocitellus parryii, assembly GCF_045843805.1. NCBI lineage: Eukaryota > Metazoa > Chordata > Mammalia > Rodentia > Sciuridae > Urocitellus > Urocitellus parryii. The sequence goes on along the minus strand of NW_027552807.1, from coordinate 53,991 downwards.
CTAGGTTAAACGGTTCCTTTGCAGTAACCGTTTTCATGTTTAGGTTTCACTCTGTTTTCTCCTATATGGATACATGTAGTTGGAACTCTAAATCAAACACGGTTTGTGCTAGCTCTTTGACATTGGCACAATAATGTAGTTCCAAGATCTATTGCTGTGGTTTGTTTCCTATTGAAATAGCCCCAAGCAGAGACTGACGAGAATCACATTCATTGGTAGGGGTTGCCAAGCTTCCAAAAACTACGAGTTTCCTGACATCTCAGCAAACATTTTTTCACCCAATCTTGATGATACTTGCAGGTAATGATCAGTACACCAATCCCAATTGGCTCTCCAAATTTCGTTCTTCTAGGTTAAACCGTTCCTTTGCAGTAACCGTTTTCATGTTTAGGTTTCACTCTGTTTTCTCCTATATGGATACATGTAGTTGGAACTCTAAATCAAACACGGTTTCTGTTAGCTCTTTGAAATTTGGCACAATAATGTAGTTCCAAGTTCTATCGCTATGGTTTGTGTCATATTGAAGTAGCCCAAAGCAGACACTGACGAGAATCACTTTCATTGAAAGGGTTGCCAAGCTTCCAAAAAACTACGAGTTTCCTGAAATCTCAGCAAACATTTTTTCACCCAATCTTGATGATACTTGCAGGTAATGATCAGTACACCAGTCCCACTTGGCTCACCAAATTTCGTTCTCCTACGTTAAACCGTTCCTTTGCAGTAACCGTTTTCATGTTTAGGTTTCACTCTCTTTTCTACTATATGGATACATGTAGTTGGAACTCTAAATCAAACAAGGTTTGTGCTAGCTCTTTGAAACATGGCACAATAATGTAGTTCCAAGTTCTATCGCTATGGTTTGTGTCCTATGGAAGTAGCCCCAAGCAGAGACTTACGAGAATCACTTTCATTGAAAGGGGTTGCCAAGCTTCCAAAAATCTACGAGTTTCCTGACATCTCAGCAAACATTTTTTCACCCAATCTTGATGATACTTGCAGGTAATGATGAGCACATCAGTTCCCAATGGCTCACCAAATTTCGTTCTTCTAGGTTAAACCGTTACTTTGCAGTAACTTTTTACATATTTAGGTTTTACTCTGTTTTCTCCTCTATGGATACATGTAGTTGGAACTCTAAATCAAACACGGTTTGTGCTAGCTCTTTGAAACTTGGCACAATAATGTACTTCCAAGTTCTATTGCTATGGTTTGTGTCCTATTGAAATAGCCCCAAGCAGAGACTGACGAGAATCACATTCATTGAAAGGGGTTGCCAAGCTTCCAAAAAACTACGAATTTCCTGAAATCTCAGCAAAATTTTCTTACCCAATCTTGATGGTACTGGCAGGTAATGATCAGTACACCAATCCCACTTGGCTCACCAAATTTCGTCCTTCTAGGTTAAATCGTTCCTTTGCAGTAACTGTTTACATGTTTAGGTTTCACTCTGTTTTCTCCTATATGGATACATGTAGTTGGAACTCTAAATCAAACACGGTTTGTGCTAGCTCTTTGAAACTTGGCACAATAATGTAGTTCCAAGTTCTATCGCTATGGTTTGTGTCCTATGGAAGTAGCCCCAAGCAGAGACTGATGAGAATCACATTCATTGGAAGGGGTTGCCAAGCTTCCAAAAAACTACGAGTTTCCTGAAATCTCAGCAAACATTTTCTCACCCAATCTTGATGATACTTGCAGGTAATGATCAATACACCAGTCCCACTTGGCTCACCAAATTACGTTCTTCTATTTTAAACCGTTCCTTTGCAGTAACCGTTTTCATGTTTAGGTTTCACTCTGTTTTCTCCTATATGGATACATGTAGTTGGAACTCTAAATCAAACACGGTTTGTGCTAGCTCTTTGAAACTTGGCACAATAATATAGTTCCAAGTTCTATCGCTATGGTTTGTGTCCTATTGAAGTAGCCCCAAGCAGAGACTGATGAGAATCACATTCATTGAAAGGGGTTGCCAAGTTTCCAAAAAATTACGAGTTTCCTGAAATCTCAGCAAACATTTTTTCACCCAGTCTTGATGGTACTGGCAGGTAATGATCAGTACACCAAAAACACTTGGCTCACCAAATTTCGTTCTTCTAGGTTAAACCGTTCCTTTGCAGAAACCGTTTTCATGTTTAGGTTTCACTCTGTTTTCTCCTATATGGATACATGTAGTTGGAACTCTAAATCAAACACGGTTTGTGCTAGCTCTTTGAAACTTGGCACAATAATGTAGTTCCAAGATCTATCCCTATGGTTTGTGTCCTATTGAAGTAACCCCAAGCAGAGACTGACGAGAATCACATTCATTGGAAAGGGTTGCCAAGCTTCCAAATACTATGAGTTTCCTGAAATCTCAGCAAACATTTTTACACCCAACCTTGATGATACTTGCAGGTAATGATCAGTACACCAGTCCCACTTGGCTCACCAAATTTTGTTCTTCTAGGCTAAATCGTTCCTTTGCAGTAACCGTTTTCATGTTTATGTTTCACTCTGTTTTCTCCTATATGGATACATGTAGTTGGAACTCTAAATCAAACACGGTTTCTGTTAGCTCTTTGAATGTTGGCACAATAATGTAGTTCCAAGTTCTATCACTATGGTTTGTGTCCTATTGAAGTAGCCCCAAGCAGAGACTGACGAGAATCACTTTCATTGAAAGGGGTTGCCAAGCTTCCAAAAAACTACGAGTTTCCTGAAATCTCAGCAAACATTTTTTTCACCCAATCTTGATGATACTGGCAGGTAATGATCAGCACACCAGTCCACTTGGCTCACCAAATTTCGTTCTCGTAGGTTAAACCGTTCCTTTGCAGTAACCGTTTTCATGTTTAGGTTTCACTCTGTTTTCTCCTATATGGAAACATGTAGTTGGAACTCTAAATCAAACACGGTTTGTGCTAGCTCTTTGAAACTTGGCACAATAATGTAGTTCCAAGTTCTATCGCTATGGTTTGTGTCCTATTGAAGTAGCCCCAAGCAGAGACTGACGAGAATCACATTCATTGGAAGGGGTTGCCAAGCTTCCAAGAAACTACGAGTTTCCTGAAATCTCAGCAAATATTTTTTCACCCAATCTTGATGATACTTGCAGGTAATGATCAGTACACCAGTCCCACTTGGCTCACCAAATTTCGTTCTCCTAGGTTAAACGGTTCCTTTGCAGAAACCGTTTTCATGTTTAGCTTTCACTCTGTTTTCTCCTATATGGATACATGTAGTTGGAACTCTAAATCAAACACGGTTTGTGCTAGGTATTTGAAACTTGCAAAATAATGTAGTTCCAAGTTCTATCGCTATGGTTTGTGTCCTATGGAAGTAGCCCCAAGCAGAGACTGACGAGAATCACATTCATTGGAAGGGGTTGCCAAGCTTCCAAAAAACTAAGAGTTTCCTGAAATCTCAGCAAACATTTTTTCACCCAATCTTGATGATACTTGCAGGTAATGATCAGTACACCAGTCCCACTTGGCTTACCAAATTTCGTTCTTCTAGGTTAAACCTCCTTTGCAGTAACCGTTTTCATGTTTAGGTTTCACTCTGGTTTCTCCTATATGGATACATGTAGTTGGAACTCTAAATCAAACACGGTTTGTGCTAGCTCTTTGAAACTTGGCACAATAATGTAGTTCCAAGTTCTATCGCTATGGTTTGTGTCCTATTGAAGTAGCCCCAAGCAGAGACTGACGAGAATCACATTCCTTGGAAGGGGTCCCCAAGCTTCCAAAAAACTACGAGTTTCCTGAAATCTCAGCAAATATTTTTTCACCCAATCTTTATGGTACTGGCAGGTAATGATAAGTAACCAATCCCACTTGGCTAACCAAATTTCGTTCTTCTAGGTTAAACCGTTCCTTTGCAGTAACCGTTTTCATGTTTAGGTTTCACTGTTTTCTCCTATATGGATACATGTAGTTGGAACTCTAAATCAAACACGGTTTATGCTAGCTCTTTGAAACTTGGCACAATAATGTAGTTCCAAGTTCTATTGCTATGGTTTGTGTCCTATGGAAGTAGCCCCAAGCAGAGACTGACGAGAATTACTTTCATTGAAAGGGGTTGCCAAGCTTCCAAAAAACTGCGAGGTTCCTGAAATCTCAGCAAACATTTTTTTCACCCAATCTTGATGATACTGGCAGGTAATATTAAGTATACCAATCCCACTTGGCTAACCAAATTTCGTTCTTCTAGGTTAAACCGTTCCTTTGCAGTAACCGTTTTCATGTTTAGGTTTCACTCTGTTTTCTCCTATATGGATACATGTAGTTGGAACTGTAAATGAAACACGGTTTGTGCTAGCTCTTTGAAACTTGGCACAATAATGTAGTTCCAAGTTCTATCGCTATGGTTTGTGTCCTATGGATGTAGCCCCAAGCAGAGACTGATGAGAATCACATTCATTGGAAGGGGTTGCCAAGCTTCCAAAAAACTACGAGTTTCCTGAAATCTCAGCAAACATTTTTTCACCCAGTCTTGATGGTACTGGCAGGTAATGATCAGTACACCAATCACACTTGGCTCACCAAATTTCGTTCTTCTAGGTTAAACCGTTCCTTTGCAGAAACCGTTTTCATGTTTATTTTTCACTCTGTTTTCTCCTCTATGGATACATGTAGTTGGAACTCTAAATCAAACACGGTTTGTGCTAGCTCTTTGAAACTTGGCACAATAATGTAGTTCCAAGTTCTATCGATATGGTTTGTGTCCTATGGAAGTAGCCCCAAGCAGAGACTGACGAGAATCACATTCATTGGAAGGGGTTGCCAAGCTTCCAAAAAACTACGAGTTTCCTGAAATCTCAGCAAACATTTTTTCACCCAATCTTGATGATACTCGCAGGTAATTATCAGTACACCAGTCCCACTTGGCTCACCAAATTTCGTTCTCCTAGGTTAAACGGTTCCTTTGCAGTAACCGTTTTCATGTTTAGGTTTCACTCTGTTTTCTCCTATATGGATACATGTAGTTGGAACTCTAAATCAAACACGGTTTGTGCTAGCTCTTTGACATTGGCACAATAATGTAGTTCCAAGATCTATTGCTGTGGTTTGTTTCCTATTGAAATAGCCCCAAGCAGAGACTGACGAGAATCACATTCATTGGTAGGGGTTGCCAAGCTTCCAAAAAACTACGAGTTTCCTGACATCTCAGCAAACATTTTTTCACCCAATCTTGATGATACTTGCAGGTAATGATCAGTACACCAATCCCAATTGGCTCTCCAAATTTCGTTCTTCTAGGTTAAACCGTTCCTTTGCAGTAACCGTTTTCATGTTTAGGTTTCACTCTGTTTTCTCCTATATGGATACATGTAGTTGGAACTCTAAATCAAACACGGTTTCTGTTAGCTCTTTGAAATTTGGCACAATAATGTAGTTCCAAGTTCTATCGCTATGGTTTGTGTCATATTGAAGTAGCCCAAAGCAGACACTGACGAGAATCACTTTCATTGAAAGGGGTTGCCAAGCTTCCAAAAAACTACGAGTTTCCTGAAATCTCAGCAAACATTTTTTCACCCAATCTTGATGATACTTGCAGGTAATGATCAGTACACCAGTCCCACTTGGCTCACCAAATTTCGTTCTCCTACGTTAAACCGTTCCTTTGCAGTAACCGTTTTCATGTTTAGGTTTCACTCTCTTTTCTACTATATGGATACATGTAGTTGGAACTCTAAATCAAACAAGGTTTGTGCTAGCTCTTTGAAACATGGCACAATAATGTAGTTCCAAGTTCTATCGCTATGGTTTGTGTCCTATGGAAGTAGCCCCAAGCAGAGACTTACGAGAATCACTTTCATTGAAAGGGGTTGCCAAGCTTCCAAAAATCTACGAGTTTCCTGACATCTCAGCAAACATTTTTTCACCCAATCTTGATGATACTTGCAGGTAATGATGAGCACATCAGTTCCCAATGGCTCACCAAATTTCGTTCTTCTAGGTTAAACCGTTACTTTGCAGTAACTTTTTACATATTTAGGTTTTACTCTGTTTTCTCCTCTATGGATACATGTAGTTGGAACTCTAAATCAAACACGGTTTGTGCTAGCTCTTTGAAACTTGGCACAATAATGTACTTCCAAGTTCTATTGCTATGGTTTGTGTCCTATGGAAGTAGCCCCAAGCAGAGACTGACGAGAATCACATTCATTGGAAGGGGTTGCCAAGCTTCCAAAAAACTACGAGTTTCCTGAAATCTCAGCAAACATTTTTTCACCCAATCTTGATGATACTCGCAGGTAATTATCAGTACACCAGTCCCACTTGGCTCACCAAATTTCGTTCTCCTAGGTTAAACGGTTCCTTTGCAGTAACCGTTTTCATGTTTAGGTTTCACTCTGTTTTCTCCTATATGGATACATGTAGTTGGAACTCTAAATCAAACACGGTTTGTGCTAGCTCTTTGACATTGGCACAATAATGTAGTTCCAAGATCTATTGCTGTGGTTTGTTTCCTATTGAAATAGCCCCAAGCAGAGACTGACGAGAATCACATTCATTGGTAGGGGTTGCCAAGCTTCCAAAAAACTACGAGTTTCCTGACATCTCAGCAAACATTTTTTCACCCAATCTTGATGATACTTGCAGGTAATGATCAGTACACCAATCCCAATTGGCTCTCCAAATTTCGTTCTTCTAGGTTAAACCGTTCCTTTGCAGTAACCGTTTTCATGTTTAGGTTTCACTCTGTTTTCTCCTATATGGATACATGTAGTTGGAACTCTAAATCAAACACGGTTTCTGTTAGCTCTTTGAAATTTGGCACAATAATGTAGTTCCAAGTTCTATCGCTATGGTTTGTGTCATATTGAAGTAGCCCAAAGCAGACACTGACGAGAATCACTTTCATTGAAAGGGGTTGCCAAGCTTCCAAAAAACTACGAGTTTCCTGAAATCTCAGCGAACATTTTTTCACCCCATCTTGATGATACTGGCAGGTAATGATAAGTACACCAATGCCACTTGGCTCACCAAATTTCGTTCTTCTAGCTTAAACCGTACCTTTGCAGTAACCGTTTTCATGTTTAGGTTTCACTCTGTTTTCTCCTATATGGATACATGTAGTTGGAACTCTAAATCAAACACGGTTTGTGCTAGGTATATGAAACTTGCAAAATAATGTAGTTCCAAGTTCTATCAATATGGTTTGTGTCCTATGGAAGTAGCCCCAAGCAGAGACTGACGAGAATCACATTCCTTGGAAGGGGTTCACAAGCTTCCAAAAAACTACGAGTTTCCTGAAATCTCAGCAAATATTTTTTCACCCAATCTTGATGGTACTGGCAGGTAATGATAAGTAACCAATCCCACTTGGCTCACCAAATTTCGTTCTTCTAGGTTAAACCGTTCCTTTGCAGTAACCGTTTTCATGTTTAGGTTTCACTCTGTTTTCTCCTATATGGATACATGTAGTTGGAACTCTAAATCAAACACGGTTTATGCTAGCTCTTTGAAACTTGGCACAATAATGTAGTTCCAAGTTCTATTGCTATGGTTTGTGTCCTATGGAAGTAGCCCCAAGCAGAGACTGACGAGAATTACTTTCATTGAAAGGGGTTGCCAAGCTTCCAAAAAACTGCGAGGTTCCTGAAATCTCAGCAAACATTTTTTTCACCCAATCTTGATGATACTGGCAGGTAATATTAAGTATACCAATCCCACTTGGCTCACCAAATTTCGTTCTTCTAGGTTAAACCGTTCCTTTGCAGTAACCGTTTTCATGTTTAGGTTTCACTCTGTTTTCTCCTATATGGATACATGTAGTTGGAACTGTAAATGAAACACGGTTTGTGCTAGCTCTTTGAAACTTGGCACAATAATGTAGTTCCAAGTTCTATCGCTATGGTTTGTGTCCTATGGATGTAGCCCCAAGCAGAGACTGATGAGAATCACATTCATTGGAAGGGGTTGCCAAGCTTCCAAAAAACTACGAGTTTCCTGAAATCTCAGCAAACATTTTTTCACCCAGTCTTGATGGTACTGGCAGGTAATGATCAGTACACCAATCACACTTGGCTCACCAAATTTCGTTCTTCTAGGTTAAACCGTTCCTTTGCAGAAACCGTTTTCATGTTTAGGTTTCACTCTGTTTTCTCCTATATGGATACATGTAGTTGGAACTCTAAATCAAACACGGTTTGTGCTAGCTCTTTGAAACTTGGCACAATAATGTAGTTCCAAGATCTATTGCTGTGGTTTGTTTCCTATTGAAATAGCCCCAAGCAGAGACTGACGAGAATCACATTCATTGGTAGGGGTTGCCAAGCTTCCAAAAAACTACGAGTTTCCTGACATCTCAGCAAACATTTTTTCACCCAATCTTGATGATACTTGCAGGTAATGATCAGTACACCAATCCCAATTGGCTCTCCAAATTTCGTTCTTCTAGGTTAAACCGTTCCTTTGCAGTAACCGTTTTCATGTTTAGGTTTCACTCTGTTTTCTCCTATATGGATACATGTAGTTGGAACTCTAAATCAAACACGGTTTCTGTTAGCTCTTTGAAATTTGGCAGAATAATGTAGTTCCAAGTTCTATCGCTATGGTTTGTGTCATATTGAAGTAGCCCAAAGCAGACACTGACGAGAATCACTTTCATTGAAAGGGGTTGCCAAGCTTCCAAAAAACTACGAGTTTCCTGAAATCTCAGCGAACATTTTTTCACCCCATCTTGATGATACTGGCAGGTAATGATAAGTACACCAATGCCACTTGGCTCACCAAATTTCGTTCTTCTAGCTTAAACCGTACCTTTGCAGTAACCGTTTTCATGTTTAGGTTTCACTCTGTTTTCTCCTATATGGATACATGTAGTTGGAACTCTAAATCAAACACGGTTTGTGCTAGGTATTTGAAACTTGCAAAATAATGTAGTTCCAAGTTCTATCGCTATGGTTTGTGTCCTATGGAAGTAGCCCCAAGCAGAGACTGACGAGAATCACATTCATTGGAAGGGGTTGCCAAGCTTCCAAAAAACTACGAGTTTCCTGAAATCTCAGCAAACATTTTTTCACCCAATCTTGATGATACTTGCATGTAATGATCAGTACACCAGTCCCACTTGGCTTACCAAATTTCGTTCTTCTAGGTTAAACCTCCTTTGCAGTAACCGTTTTCATGTTTAGGTTTCACTCTGGTTTCTCCTATATGGATACATGTAGTTGGAACTCTAAATAAAACACGGTTTGTGCTAGCTCTTTGAAACTTGGCACAATAATGTAGTTCCAAGTTCTATCGCTATGGTTTGTGTCCTATTGAAGTAGCCCCAAGCAGAGACTGACGAGAATCACATTCCTTGGAAGGGGTTCCCAAGCTTCCAAAAAACTACGAGTTTCCTGAAATCTCAGCAAATATTTTTTCACCCAATCTTGATGGTACTGGCAGGTAATGATAAGTAACCAATCCCACTTGGCTCACCAAATTTCGTTCTTCTAGGTTAAACCGTTCCTTTGCAGTAACCGTTTTCATGTTTAGGTTTCACTGTTTTCTCCTATATGGATACATGTAGTTGGAACTCTAAATCAAACACGGTTTATGCTAGCTCTTTGAAACTTGGCACAATAATGTAGTTCCAAGTTCTATTGCTATGGTTTGTGTCCTATGGAAGTAGCCCCAAGCAGAGACTGACGAGAATTACTTTCATTGAAAGGGGTTGCCAAGCTTCCAAAAAACTGCGAGGTTCCTGAAATCTCAGCAAACATTTTTTCACCCAATCTTGATGATACTGGCAGGTAATATTAAGTATACCAATCCCACTTGGCTCACCAAATTTCGTTCTTCTAGGTTAAACCGTTCCTTTGCAGTAACCGTTTTCATGTTTAGGTTTCACTCTGTTTTCTCCTATATGGATACATGTAGTTGGAACTGTAAATGAAACACGGTTTGTGCTAGCTCTTTGAAACTTGGCACAATAATGTAGTTCCAAGTTCTATCGCTATGGTTTGTGTCCTATGGATGTAGCCCCAAGCAGAGACTGACGAGAATCACTTTCATTGAAAGGGGTTGCCAAGCTTCCACAAAACTGCGAGGTTCCTGAAATCTCAGCAAACATTTTTTTCACCCAATCTTGATGATACTGGCAGGTAATGATAAGTACACCAATCCCACTTGGCTCACCAAATTTCGTTCTTCTAGGTTAAACCGTTCCTTTGCAGTAACCGTTTTCATGTTTAGGTTTCACTCTTGTTTCTCCTATACGGATACATGTAGTTGGAACTCTAAATCAAACACGGTTTGTGCTAGCTCTTTGAAACTTGGCACAATAATGTAGTTCCAAGTTCTATCGCTATGGTTTGTGTCCTATTGAAGTAGCCCCAAGCAGAGACTGACGAGAATCACATTCATTGGAAGGGGTTCCCAAGCTTCCAAAAAACTACGAGTTTCCTGAAATCTCAGCAAACATTTTTTCACCCAATCTTGATGATACTTCAGGTAATGATAAGTACACTAATCCCACATGGCTCACCAAAGTTCGTTCTTCTAGGTTAAACCGTTCCTTTGCAGTAACCGTTTTCATGTTTAGGTTTCACTCTGTTTTCTCCTATATGGATACATGTAGTTGGAACTCTAAATCAAACACGGTTTGTGCTAGCTCTTTGAAACTTGGCACAATAATGTACTTCCAAGTTCTATCGCTATGGTTTGTGTCCTATTGAAGTAGCCCCAAGCAGAGACTGACGAGAATCACTTTCATTGAAAGGGGTTGCCAAGCTTCCAAAAAACTACGAGTTTCCTGAAATCTCAGGAAACATTTTTTTCACCCAATCTTGATGATACTGGCAGGTAATGATCAGTACTCCAGTCCCACTTGGTTCACCAAATTTCGTTCTCCTAGGTTAAACCGTTCCTTTGCAGTAACCGTTTTCATGTTTAGGTTTCACTCTGTTTTCTCCTATATGGATACATGTAGTTGGAACTCTAAATCAAACACGGTTTGTGCTAGCTCTTTGAAACTTGGCACAATAATGTAGTTCCAAGTTCTATCGCTATGGTTTGTGTCCTATGGAAGTAGCCCCAAGCAGAGACTTACGAGAATCACATTCATTGAAAGGGGTTGCCAAGCTTCCAAAAAACTACGAGTTTCCTGAAATCTCAGCAAACATTGTTTCACCCAATCTTGATGATACTTCAGGTAATGATCAGTACACCAGTCCCACTTGGCTCACCAAATTTCGTTCTCCTACGTTAAACCGTTCCTTTGCAGTAACCGTTTTCATGTTTAGGTTTCACTCTCTTTTCTACTATATGGATACATGTAGTTGGAACTCTAAATCAAACAAGGTTTGTGCTAGCTCTTTGAAACATGGCACAATAATGTAGTTCCAAGTTCTATCGCTATGGTTTGTGTCCTATGGAAGTAGCCCCAAGCAGAGACTTACGAGAATCACTTTCATTGAAAGGGGTTGCCAAGCTTCCAAAAATCTACGAGTTTCCTGACATCTCAGCAAACATTTTTTCACCCAATCTTGATGATACTTGCAGGTAATGATGAGCACATCAGTTCCCAATGGCTCACCAAATTTCGTTCTTCTAGGTTAAACCGTTACTTTGCAGTAACTTTTTACATATTTAGGTTTTACTCTGTTTTCTCCTCTATGGATACATGTAGTTGGAACTCTAAATCAAACACGGTTTGTGCTAGCTCTTTGAAACTTGGCACAATAATGTACTTCCAAGTTCTATTGCTATGGTTTGTGTCCTATTGAAATAGCCCCAAGCAGAGACTGACGAGAATCACATTCATTGAAAGGGGTTGCCAAGCTTCCAAAAAACTACGAATTTCCTGAAATCTCAGCAAAATTTTCTTACCCAATCTTGATGGTACTGGCAGGTAATGATCAGTACACCAATCCCACTTGGCTCACCAAATTTCGTCATTCTAGGTTAAATCGTTCCTTTGCAGTAACTGTTTACATGTTTAGGTTTCACTCTGTTTTCTCCTATATGGATACATGTAGTTGGAACTCTAAATCAAACACGGTTTGTGCTAGCTCTTTGAAACTTGGCACAATAATGTAGTTCCAAGTTCTATCGCTATGGTTTGTGTCCTATGGAAGTAGCCCCAAGCAGAGACTGATGAGAATCACATTCATTGGAAGGGGTTGCCAAGCTTCCAAAAAACTACGAGTTTCCTGAAATCTCAGCAAACATTTTCTCACCCAATCTTGATGATACTTGCAGGTAATGATCAGTACACCAGTCCCACTTGGCTCACCAAATTACGTTCTTCTATTTTAAACCGTTCCTTTGCAGTAACCGTTTTCATGTTTAGGTTTCACTCTGTTTTCTCCTATATGGATACATGTAGTTGGAACTCTAAATCAAACACGGTTTGTGCTAGCTCTTTGAAACTTGGCACAATAATATAGTTCCAAGTTCTATCGCTATGGTTTGTGTCCTATTGAAGTAGCCCCAAGCAGAGACTGATGAGAATCACATTCATTGAAAGGGGTTGCCAAGTTTCCAAAAAATTACGAGTTTCCTGAAATCTCAGCAAACATTTTTTCACCCAGTCTTGATGGTACTGGCAGGTAATGATCAGTACACCAAAAACACTTGGCTCACCAAATTTCGTTCTTCTAGGTTAAACCGTTCCTTTGCAGAAACCGTTTTCATGTTTAGGTTTCACTCTGTTTTCTCCTATATGGATACATGTAGTTGGAACTCTAAATCAAACACGGTTTGTGCTAGCTCTTTGAAACTTGGCACAATAATGTAGTTCCAAGATCTATCCCTATGGTTTGTGTCCTATTGAAGTAACCCCAAGCAGAGACTGACGAGAATCACATTCATTGGAAAGGGTTGCCAAGCTTCCAAATACTACGAGTTTCCTGAAATCTCAGCAAACATTTTTACACCCAACCTTGATGATACTTGCAGGTAATGATCAGTACACCAGTCCCACTTGGCTCACCAAATTTTGTTCTTCTAGGCTAAATCGTTCCTTTGCAGTAACCGTTTTCATGTTTATGTTTCACTCTGTTTTCTCCTATATGGATACATGTAGTTGGAACTCTAAATCAAACACGGTTTCTGTTAGCTCTTTGAATGTTGGCACAATAATGTAGTTCCAAGTTCTATCACTATGGTTTGTGTCCTATTGAAGTAGCCCCAAGCAGAGACTGACGAGAATCACTTTCATTGAAAGGGGTTGCCAAGCTTCCAAAAAACTACGAGTTTCCTGAAATCTCAGCAAACATTTTTTTCACCCAATCTTGATGATACTGGCAGGTAATGATCAGCACACCAGTCCCACTTGGCTCACCAAATTTCGTTCTCGTAGGTTAAACCGTTCCTTTGCAGTAACCGTTTTCATGTTTAGGTTTCACTCTGTTTTCTCCTATATGGAAACATGTAGTTGGAACTCTAAATCAAACACGGTTTGTGCTAGCTCTTTGAAACTTGGCACAATAATGTAGTTCCAAGTTCTATCGCTATGGTTTGTGTCCTATTGAAGTAGCCCCAAGCAGAGACTGACGAGAATCACATTCATTGGAAGGGGTTGCCAAGCTTCCAAGAAACTACGAGTTTCCTGAAATCTCAGCAAATATTTTTTCACCCAATCTTGATGATACTTGCAGGTAATGATCAGTACACCAGTCCCACTTGGCTCACCAAATTTCGTTCTCCTAGGTTAAACGGTTCCTTTGCAGAAACCGTTTTCATGTTTAGCTTTCACTCTGTTTTCTCCTATATGGATACATGTAGTTGGAACTCTAAATCAAACACGGTTTGTGCTAGGTATTTGAAACTTGCAAAATAATGTAGTTCCAAGTTCTATCGCTATGGTTTGTGTCCTATGGAAGTAGCCCCAAGCAGAGACTGACGAGAATCACATTCATTGGAAGGGGTTGCCAAGCTTCCAAAAAACTACGAGTTTCCTGAAATCTCAGCAAACATTTTTTCACCCAATCTTGATGATACTTGCAGGTAATGATCAGTACACCAGTCCCACTTGGCTTACCAAATTTCGTTCTTCTAGGTTAAACCTCCTTTGCAGTAACCGTTTTCATGTTTAGGTTTCACTCTGGTTTCTCCTATATGGATACATGTAGTTGGAACTCTAAATCAAACACGGTTTGTGCTAGCTCTTTGAAACTTGGCACAATAATGTAGTTCCAAGTTCTATCGCTATGGTTTGTGTCCTATTGATGTAGCCCCAAGCAGAGACTGACGAGAATCACATTCCTTGGAAGGGGTCCCCAAGCTTCCAAAAAACTACGAGTTTCCTGAAATCTCAGCAAATATTTTTTCACCCAATCTTTATGGTACTGGCAGGTAATGATAAGTAACCAATCCCACTTGGCTAACCAAATTTCGTTCTTCTAGGTTAAACCGTTCCTTTGCAGTAACCGTTTTCATGTTTAGGTTTCACTGTTTTCTCCTATATGGATACATGTAGTTGGAACTCTAAATCAAACACGGTTTATGCTAGCTCTTTGAAACTTGGCACAATAATGTAGTTCCAAGTTCTATTGCTATGGTTTGTGTCCTATGGAAGTAGCCCCAAGCAGAGACTGACGAGAATTACTTTCATTGAAAGGGGTTGCCAAGCTTCCAAAAAACTGCGAGGTTCCTGAAATCTCAGCAAACATTTTTTTCACCCAATCTTGATGATACTGGCAGGTAATATTAAGTATACCAATCCCACTTGGCTAACCAAATTTCGTTCTTCTAGGTTAAACCGTTCCTTTGCAGTAACCGTTTTCATGTTTAGGTTTCACTCTGTTTTCTCCTATATGGATACATGTAGTTGGAACTGTAAATGAAACACGGTTTGTGCTAGCTCTTTGAAACTTGGCACAATAATGTAGTTCCAAGTTCTATCGCTATGGTTTGTGTCCTATGGATGTAGCCCCAAGCAGAGACTGATGAGAATCACATTCATTGGAAGGGGTTGCCAAGCTTCCAAAAAACTACGAGTTTCCTGATATCTCAGCAAACATTTTTTCACCCAGTCTTGATGGTACTGGCAGGTAATGATCAGTACACCAATCACACTTGGCTCACCAAATTTCGTTCTTCTAGGTTAAACCGTTCCTTTGCAGAAACCGTTTTCATGTTTATTTTTCACTCTGTTTTCTCCTCTATGGATACATGTAGTTGGAACTCTAAATCAAACACGGTTTGTGCTAGCTCTTTGAAACTTGGCACAATAATGTAGTTCCAAGTTCTATCGATATGGTTTGTGTCCTATGGAAGTAGCCCCAAGCAGAGACTGACGAGAATCACATTCATTGGAAGGGGTTGCCAAGCTTCCAAAAAACTACGAGTTTCCTGAAATCTCAGCAAACATTTTTTCACCCAATCTTGATGATACTCGCAGGTAATTATCAGTACACCAGTCCCACTTGGCTCACCAAATTTCGTTCTCCTAGGTTAAACGGTTCCTTTGCAGTAACCGTTTTCATGTTTAGGTTTCACTCTGTTTTCTCCTATATGGATACATGTAGTTGGAACTCTAAATCAAACACGGTTTGTGCTAGCTCTTTGACATTGGCACAATAATGTAGTTCCAAGATCTATTGCTGTGGTTTGTTTCCTATTGAAATAGCCCCAAGCAGAGACTGACGAGAATCACATTCATTGGTAGGGGTTGCCAAGCTTCCAAAAAACTACGAGTTTCCTGACATCTCAGCAAACATTTTTTCACCCAATCTTGATGATACTTGCAGGTAATGATCAGTACACCAATCCCAATTGGCTCTCCAAATTTCGTTCTTCTAGGTTAAACCGTTCCTTTGCAGTAACCGTTTTCATGTTTAGGTTTCACTCTGTTTTCTCCTATATGGATACATGTAGTTGGAACTCTAAATCAAACACGGTTTCTGTTAGCTCTTTGAAATTTGGCACAATAATGTAGTTCCAAGTTCTATCGCTATGGTTTGTGTCATATTGAAGTAGTCCAAAGCAGACACTGACGAGAATCACTTTCATTGAAAGGGGTTGCCAAGCTTCCAAAAAACTACGAGTTTCCTGAAATCTCAGCGAACATTTTTTCACCCCATCTTGATGATACTGGCAGGTAATGATAAGTACACCAATGCCACTTGGCTCACCAAATTTCGTTCTTCTAGCTTAAACCGTACCTTTGCAGTAACCGTTTTCATGTTTAGGTTTCACTCTGTTTTCTCCTATATGGATACATGTAGTTGGAACTCTAAATCAAACACGGTTTGTGCTAGGTATATGAAACTTGCAAAATAATGTAGTTCCAAGTTCTATCAATATGGTTTGTGTCCTATGGAAGTAGCCCCAAGCAGAGACTGACGAGAATCACATTCATTGGAAGGGGTTGCCAAGCTTCCAAAAAACTACGAGTTTCCTGAAATCTCAGCAAACATTTTTTCACCCAATCTTGATGATACTTGCAGGTAATGATCAGTACACCAGTCCCACTTGGCTTACCAAATTTCGTTCTTCTAGGTTAAACCTCCTTTGCAGTAACCGTTTTCATGTTTAGGTTTCACTCTGGTTTCTCCTATATGGATACATGTAGTTGGAACAATAAATCAAACACGGTTTGTGCTAGCTCTTTGAAACTTGGCACAATAATGTAGTTCCAAGTTCTATCGCTATGGTTTGTGTCCTATTGAAGTAGCCCCAAGCAGAGACTGACGAGAATCACATTCCTTGGAAGGGGTTCCCAAGCTTCCAAAAAACTACGAGTTTCCTGAAATCTCAGCAAATATTTTTTCACCCAATCTTGATGGTACTGGCAGGTAATGATAAGTAACCAATCCCACTTGGCTAACCAAATTTCGTTCTTCTAGGTTAAACCGTTCCTTTGCAGTAACCGTTTTCATGTTTAGGTTTCACTCTGTTTTCTCCTATATGGATACATGTAGTTGGAACTCTAAATCAAACACGGTTTATGCTAGCTCTTTGAAACTTGGCACAATAATGTAGTTCCAAGTTCTATTGCTATGGTTTGTGTCCTATGGAAGTAGCCCCAAGCAGAGACTGACGAGAATTACTTTCATTGAAAGGGGTTGCCAAGCTTCCAAAAAACTGCGAGGTTCCTGAAATCTCAGCAAACATTTTTTTCACCCAATCTTGATGATACTGGCAGGTAATATTAAGTATACCAATCCCACTTGGCTCACCAAATTTCGTTCTTCTAGGTTAAACCGTTCCTTTGCAGTAACCGTTTTCATGTTTAGGTTTCACTCTGTTTTCTCCTATATGGATACATGTAGTTGGAACTGTAAATGAAACACGGTTTGTGCTAGCTCTTTGAAACTTGGCACAATAATGTAGTTCCAAGTTCTATCGCTATGGTTTGTGTCCTATGGATGTAGCCCCAAGCAGAGACTGATGAGAATCACATTCATTGGAAGGGGTTGCCAAGCTTCCAAAAAACTACGAGTTTCCTGAAATCTCAGCAAACATTTTTTCACCCAGTCTTGATGGTACTGGCAGGTAATGATCAGTACACCAATCACACTTGGCTCACCAAATTTCGTTCTTCTAGGTTAAACCGTTCCTTTGCAGAAACCGTTTTCATGTTTAGGTTTCACTCTGTTTTCTCCTATATGGATACATGTAGTTGGAACTCTAAATCAAACACGGTTTGTGCTAGCTCTTTGAAACTTGGCACAATAATGTAGTTCCAAGATCTATTGCTGTGGTTTGTTTCCTATTGAAATAGCCCCAAGCAGAGACTGACGAGAATCACATTCATTGGTAGGGGTTGCCAAGCTTCCAAAAAACTACGAGTTTCCTGACATCTCAGCAAACATTTTTTCACCCAATCTTGATGATACTTGCAGGTAATGATCAGTACACCAATCCCAATTGGCTCTCCAAATTTCGTTCTTCTAGGTTAAACCGTTCCTTTGCAGTAACCGTTTTCATGTTTAGGTTTCACTCTGTTTTCTCCTATATGGATACATGTAGTTGGAACTCTAAATCAAACACGGTTTCTGTTAGCTCTTTGAAATTTGGCACAATAATGTAGTTCCAAGTTCTATCGCTATGGTTTGTGTCATATTGAAGTAGCCCAAAGCAGACACTGACGAGAATCACTTTCATTGAAAGGGGTTGCCAAGCTTCCAAAAAACTACGAGTTTCCTGAAATCTCAGCGAACATTTTTTCACCCCATCTTGATGATACTGGCAGGTAATGATAAGTACACCAATGCCACTTGGCTCACCAAATTTCGTTCTTCTAGCTTAAACCGTACCTTTGCAGTAACCGTTTTCATGTTTAGGTTTCACTCTGTTTTCTCCTATATGGATACATGTAGTTGGAACTCTAAATCAAACACGGTTTGTGCTAGGTATTTGAAACTTGCAAAATAATGTAGTTCCAAGTTCTATCGCTATGGTTTGTGTCCTATGGAAGTAGCCCCAAGCAGAGACTGACGAGAATCACATTCATTGGAAGGGGTTGCCAAGCTTCCAAAAAACTACGAGTTTCCTGAAATCTCAGCAAACATTTTTTCACCCAATCTTGATGATACTTGCATGTAATGATCAGTACACCAGTCCCACTTGGCTTACCAAATTTCGTTCTTCTAGGTTAAACCTCCTTTGCAGTAACCGTTTTCATGTTTAGGTTTCACTCTGGTTTCTCCTATATGGATACATGTAGTTGGAACTCTAAATCAAACACGGTTTGTGCTAGCTCTTTGAAACTTGGCACAATAATGTAGTTCCAAGTTCTATCGCTATGGTTTGTGTCCTATTGAAGTAGCCCCAAGCAGAGACTGACGAGAATCACATTCCTTGGAAGGGGTTCCCAAGCTTCCAAAAAACTACGAGTTTCCTGAAATCTCAGCAAATATTTTTTCACCCAATCTTGATGGTACTGGCAGGTAATGATAAGTAACCAATCCCACTTGGCTCACCAAATTTCGTTCTTCTAGGTTAAACCGTTCCTTTGCAGTAACCGTTTTCATGTTTAGGTTTCACTGTTTTCTCCTATATGGATACATGTAGTTGGAACTCTAAATCAAACACGGTTTATGCTAGCTCTTTGAAACTTGGCACAATAATGTAGTTCCAAGTTCTATTGCTATGGTTTGTGTCCTATGGAAGTAGCCCCAAGCAGAGACTGACGAGAATTACTTTCATTGAAAGGGGTTGCCAAGCTTCCAAAAAACTGCGAGGTTCCTGAAATCTCAGCAAACATTTTTTCACCCAATCTTGATGATACTGGCAGGTAATATTAAGTATACCAATCCCACTTGGCTCACCAAATTTCGTTCTTCTAGGTTAAACCGTTCCTTTGCAGTAACCGTTTTCATGTTTAGGTTTCACTCTGTTTTCTCCTATATGGATACATGTAGTTGGAACTGTAAATGAAACACGGTTTGTGCTAGCTCTTTGAAACTTGGCACAATAATGTAGTTCCAAGTTCTATCGCTATGGTTTGTGTCCTATGGATGTAGCCCCAAGCAGAGACTGACGAGAATCACTTTCATTGAAAGGGGTTGCCAAGCTTCCACAAAACTGCGAGGTTCCTGAAATCTCAGCAAACATTTTTTTCACCCAATCTTGATGATACTGGCAGGTAATGATAAGTACACCAATCCCACTTGGCTCACCAAATTTCGTTCTTCTAGGTTAAACCGTTCCTTTGCAGTAACCGTTTTCATGTTTAGGTTTCACTCTTGTTTCTCCTATACGGATACATGTAGTTGGAACTCTAAATCAAACACGGTTTGTGCTAGCTCTTTGAAACTTGGCACAATAATGTAGTTCCAAGTTCTATCGCTATGGTTTGTGTCCTATTGAAGTAGCCCCAAGCAGAGACTGACGAGAATCACATTCATTGGAAGGGTTCCCAAGCTTCCAAAAAACTACGAGTTTCCTGAAATCTCAGCAAACATTTTTTCACCCAATCTTGATGATACTTCAGGTAATGATAAGTACACCAGTCCCTTTTGGCTCACCAAATTTCGTTGTTCTAGGTTAAACCGTTCCTTTGCAGTAACCGTTTTCATGTTTAGGTTTCACTCTGTTTTCTCCTATATGGATACATGTAGTTGGAACTCTAAATCAAACACGGTTTGTGCTAGCTCTTTGAAATTGGCACAATAATGTAGTTCCAAGTTCTATCGCTATGGTTTGTGTCCTATTGAAGTAGCCCCAAGCAGAGACTGACGAGAATCACATTCATTGGAAGGGGTTGCCAAGCTTCCAAAAAACTACGAGTTTCCTGAAATCTCAGCAAACATTTTTTCACCCAATCTTGATGGTACTTGCCGGTAATGATCAGTACACCAATCCCACTTGGCTCACCAAATTTCGTTCTTCTAGGTTAAACCGTTCCTTTGCAGTAACCGTTTTCATGTTTAGGTTTCACTCTGTTTTCTCCTATATGGATACATGTAGTTGGAACTCTAAATCAAACACGGTTTGTGCTAGCTCTTTGAAACTTGGCACAATAATGTAGTTCCAAGTTCTATCGCTATGGTTTGTGTCCTATGGAAGTAGCCCCAAGCAGAGACTGACGAGAATCACTTTCATTGAAAGGGGTTGCCAAGCTTTCAAAAAACTACAGGTTTCCTGAAATCTCAGCAAACATTTTTTCACCCAATCTTGATGATACTGGCAGGTAATGATAAGTACACCAATCCCACTTCGCTCACCTAATTTCGTTCTTCTAGGTAAACCGTTCCTTTGCAGTAACCGTTTTCATATTTAGGTTTCACTCTGTTTTCTCCTATATGGATACATGTAGTTGGAACTCTAAATCAAACACGGTTTGTGCTAGCTCTTTGAAACTTGGCAAAATAATGTAGTTCCAAGTTCTATCGCTACGGTTTGTGTCCTATAGAAGTAGCCCCAAGCAGAGACTGACGAGAATCACTTTCATTGAAAGCGGTTGCCAAGCTTCCAAAAAACTACAGGTTTCCTAAAATCTCAGCAAACATTTTTTCACCCAATCTTGATGATACTGGCAGGTAATGATAAGTACACCAATCCCACTTGGCTCACCAAATTTCGTTCTTCTAGGTTAAACCGTTCCTTTGCAGTAACCGTTTTCATGTTTAGGTTTCACTCTGTTTTCTCCTATATGGATACATGTATTTGGAACTCTAAATCAAACACGGTTTGTGCTAGCTCTTTGAAACTTGGCACAATAATGTAGTTCCAAGTTCTATCGCTATGGTTTGTGTCCTATTGAAGTATCCCCAAGCAGAGACTGACGAGAATCACATTCATTGGAAGGGGTTCAAAAGCTTCCAAAAAACTACGAGTTTCCTGAAATCTCAGCAAACATTTTTTCACCCAATCTTGATGGTACTTGCAGGTAATGATCAGTACACCAATCCCACTTGGCTCACCAAATTTCATTCTTCTAGGTTAAACCGTTCCTTTGCAGTAACCGTTTTCATGTTTAGGTTTCACTCTGTTTTCTCCTATATGGATACATGTAGTTGGAACTCTAAATCAAACACGGTTTGTGTTAGATCTTTGGAACTTGGCACAATAATGTAGTTCCAAGTTCTATCGCTATGGTTTGTGTCCTATTGAAGTATCCCCAAGCAGAGACTGACGAGAATCACATTCATTGGAAGGGGTTGCCAAGCTTCCAAAAAACTACGAGTTTCCTGAAATCTCAGCAAACATTTTTTCACCCAATCTTGATGATACTGGCAGGTAATGATAAGTACACCAATCCCACTTCGCTCACCTAATTTCGTTCTTCTAGGTTAAACCGTTCCTTTGCAGTAACCGTTTTCATATTTAGGTTTCACTCTGTTTTCTCCTATATGGATACATGTAGTTGGAACTCTAAATCAAACACGGTTTGTGTTAGCTCTTTGAAACTTGGCACAATAATGTAGTTCCAAGTTCTATCGCTATGGTTTGTGTCCTATTGAAGTAGCCCCAAGTGGAGACTGACGAGAATCACTTTCATTGAAAGGGGTTGCCAAGCTTCCAAAAAACTACGAGTTTCCTGAAATCTCAGCAAACATTTTTTTACCCAAACTTGATGATACTTGCAGATAATGATCAGTACACCAATCCCACTTGGCTCACCAAATTTCGTTCTTCTAGGTTAAACCGTTCCTTTGCAGTAACCGTTTTCATGTTTAGGTTTCACTCTGTTTTCTCCTATATGGATACATGTAGTTGGAACTCTAAATCAAACACGGTTTGTGCTAGCTCTTTGAAACATGGTACAATTATGTAGTTCCAAGTTCTATCGCTATGGTTTGTGTCCTATGGAAGTAGCCCCAAGCAGAGACTGACGAGAATCACTTTCATTGAAAGGGGTTGCCAAGCTTTCAAAAAACTACAGGTTTCCTGAAATCTCAGCAAACATTTTTTCAACCAATCTTGATGATACTGGCAGGTAATGATAAGTACACCAATCCCACTTCGCTCAGCAAATTTCGTTCTTCTAGGTTAAACCGTTCCTTTGCAGTAACCGTTTTCATATTTAGGTTTCACTCTGTTTTCTCCTATATGGATACATGTAGTTGGAACTCTAAATCAAACATGGTTTGTGCTAGCTCTTTGAAACTTGGCACAATAATGTAGTTCCAAGATCTATTGCTGTGGTTTGTTTCCTATTGAAATAGCCCCAAGCAGAGACTGACGAGAATCACATTCATTGGTAGGGGTTGCCAAGCTTCCAAAAAACTACGAGTTTCCTGACATCTCAGCAAACATTTTTTCACCCAATCTTGATGATACTTGCAGGTAATGATCAGTACACCAATCCCAATTGGCTCTCCAAATTTCGTTCTTCTAGGTTAAACCGTTCCTTTGCAGTAACCGTTTTCATGTTTAGGTTTCACTCTGTTTTCTCCTATATGGGTACATGTAGTTGGAACTCTAAATCAAACACGGTTTATGCTAGCTCTTTGAAACTTGGCACAATAATGTAGTTCCAAGTTCTATTGCTATGGTTTGTGTCCTATGGAAGTAGCCCCAAGCAGAGACTGACGAGAATTACTTTCATTGAAAGGGGTTGCCAAGCTTCCAAAAAACTGCGAGGTTCCTGAAATCTCAGCAAACATTTTTTTCACCCAATCTTGATGATACTGGCAGGTAATATTAAGTATACCAATCCCACTTGGCTCACCAAATTTCGTTCTTCTAGGTTAAACCGTATCTTTGCAGTAACCGTTTTCATGTTTAGGTTTCACTCTGTTTTCTCCTATATGGATACATGTTTTTGGAACTGTAAATGAAACACGGTTTGTGCTAGCTCTTTGAAACTTGGCACAATAATGTAGTTCCAAGTTCTATCGCTATGGTTTGTGTCCTATGGATGTAGCCCCAAGCAGAGACTGACGAGAATCACATTCATTGGAAGGGGTTCCCAAGCTTCCAAAAAACTACGAGTTTCCTGAAATCTCAGCAAACATTTTTTCACCCAATCTTGATGATACTTGCAGGTAATGATCAGTACACCAATCCCACTTGGCTCATCAAATTTCGTTCTTCTAGGTTAAACCGTTCCTTTGCAGTAACCGTTTTCATATTTAGGTTTCACTCTGTTTTCTCCTATATGGATACATGTAGTTGGAACTCTAAATCAAACACGGTTTCTGTTAGCTCTTTGAAACTTGGCACAATAATGTAGTTCCAAGTTCTATCGCTATGGTTTGTGTCCTATTGAAGTAGCCCCAAGCTGAGACTGATGAGAATCACTTTCATTGAAAGGGGTTGCCAAGCTTCCAAAAAACTACGAGTTTCCTGAAATCTCAGCAAACATTTTTTCACCCAATCTTGATGATACTTGCAGGTAATGATCAGTACACCAATCCCACTTGGCTCACCAAATTAAGTTCTTCTAGGTTAAACCGTTCCTTTGCAGTAACCGTTTTCATGTTTAGGTTTCACTCTGTTTTCTCCTATATGGATGCATGTAGTTGGAACTCTAAATCAAACACGGTTTGTGCTAGCTCTTTGAAACTTGGCAAAATAATGTAGTTCCAAGTTCTATCGCTATGGTTTGTGTCCTATGGAAGTAGCCCCACGCAGAGACTGACGAGTATCACTTTCATTGAAAGGGGTTGCCAAGCTTCCAAAAAACTACAGGTTTCCTGAAATCTCAGCAAACATTTTTTCACCCAATCTTGATGATACTGGCAGGTAATGATAAGTACACCAATCCCACTTGGCTCACCAAATTTCGTTCTTCTAGGTTAAACCGTTCCTTTGCAGTAACCGTTTTCATATTTAGGTTTCACTCTGTTTTCTCCTATATGGATGCATGTAGTTGGAACTCTAAATCAAACACGGTTTGTGTTAGCTCTTTGAAACTTGGCACAATAATGTAGTTCCAAGTTCTATCGCTATGGTTTGTGTCCTATTGAAGTAGCCCCAAGCGGAGACTGATGAGAATCACTTTCATTGAAAGGGGTTGCCAAGCTTCCAAAAAACTATGAGTTTCCTGAAATCTCAGCAAACATTTTTTCACCCAATCTTGATGATACTTGCAGGTAATGATCAGTACACCAATCCCACTTGGCTCACCAAATTTCGTTCTTCTAGGTTAAACCGTTCCTTTGCAGTAACCGTTTTCATGTTTAGGTTTCACTCTGTTTTCTCCTATATGGATACATGCAGTTGGAACTCTAAATCAAACACGGTTTGTGCTAGCTCTTTGAAACTTGGCACAATTATGTAGTTCCAAGTTCTATCGCTATGGTTTGTGTCCTATGGAAGTAGCCCCAAGCAGAGACTGACGAGAATCACTTTCATTGAAAGGGGTTGCCAAGCTTTCAAAAAACTACAGGTTTCCTGAAATCTCAGCAAACATTTTTTCAACCAATCTTGATGATACTGGCAGGTAATGATAAGTACACCAATCCCACTTCGCTCAGCAAATTTCGTTCTTCTAGGTTAAACCGTTCCTTTGCAGTAACCGTTTTCATATTTAGGTTTCACTCTGTTTTCTCCTATATGGATACATGTAGTTGGAACTCTAAATCAAACACGGTTTGTGCTAGCTCTTTGAAACTTGGCAAAATAATGTAGTTCCAAGTTCTATCGCTATGGTTTGTGTCCTATGGAAGTAGCCCCAAGCAGAGACTGACGAGTATCACTTTCATTGAAAGGGGTTGCCAAGCTTCCAAAAAACTACAGGTTTCCTGAAATCTCAGCAAACATTTTTTCACCCAATCTTGATGATACTGGCAGGTAATGATAAGTACACCAATCCCACTTGGCTCACCAAATTTCGTTCTTCTAGGTTAAACCGTTCCTTTGCAGTAACCGTTTTCATGTTTAGGTTTCACTCTGCTTTCTCCTATATGTATACATGTAGTTGGAACTCTAAATCAATCACGGTTTGTGCTAGCTCTTTGAAACTTGGCACAATAATGTAGTTCCAAGTTCTATCGCTATGGTTTGTGTTCTATTGAAGTAGCCCCAAGCAGAGACTGACGAGAATCACATTCATTGGAAGGTGTTCCCAAGCTTCCAAAAAACTACGAGTTTCCTGAAATCTCAGCAAACATTTTTTCACCCAATCTTGATGGTACTTGCAGGTAATGACCAGTACACCAATCCCACTTGGCTCACCAAATTTCGTTCTTCTAGGTTAAACCGTTCCTTTGCAGTAACCGTTTTCATGTTTAGGTTTCACTCTGTTTTCTCCTATATGGATACATGTAGTTGGAACTCTAAATCAAACACGGTTTGTGCTAGCTCTTTGAAACTTGGCACAATAATGTAGTTCCAAGTGTTATCGCTGTGGTTTGTGTCCTATTGAAGTAGCCCATGCAGAGACTGACGAGAATCACATTCATTGGAAGGGGTTCCCAGGGTTCCAAAAAACTACGAGTTTCCTGAAATCTCAGCAAACATTGTTTCACCCAATCTTGATGATACTTCAGGTAATGATAAGTACACCAGTCCCTTTTGGCTCACCAAATTTCGTTCTTCTAGGTTAAACCGTTCCTTTGCAGTAACCGTTTTCATGTTTAGGTTTCACTCTGTTTTCTCCTATATGTATACATGTAGTTGGAACTCTAAATCAATCACGGTTTGTGCTAGCTCTTTGAAACTTGGCACAATAATGTAGTTCCAAGTTCTATCGCTATGGTTTGTGTCCTATTGAAGTAGCCCCAAGCAGAGACTGACGAGAATCACATTCATTGGAAGGGGTTCCCAAGCTTCCAAAAAACTACGAGTTTCCTGAAATCTCAGCAAACATTTTTTCACCCAATCTTGATGGTACTTGCAGGAAATGATCAGTACACCAATCCCACTTGGCTCCCCAAATTTCGTTCTTCTAGGTTAAACCGTTCCTTTGCAGTAACCGTTTTCATGTTTAGGTTTCACTCTGTTTTCTCCTATATGGATACATGTATTTGGAACTCTAAATCAAACACGGTTTGTGCTAGCTCTTTGAAACTTGGCACAATAATGTAGTTCCAAGTGCTATCGCTGTGGTTTGTGTCCTATTGAAGTAGCCCATGCAGAGACTGACGAGAAGCACATTCATTGGAAGGGGTTCCCAAGGTTCCAAAAAACTACGAGTTTCCTGAAATCTCAGCAAACATTTTTTCACCCAATCTTGATGGTACTTGCAGGTAATGACCAGTACACCAATCCCACTTGGCTCACCAAATTTCGTTCTTCTAGGTTAAACCGTTCCTTTGCAGTAACCGTTTTCATGTTTAGGTTTCACTCTGTTTTCTCCTATATGTATACATGTAGTTGGAACTCTAAATCAATCACGGTTTGTGCTAGCTCTTTGCAACTTGGCACAATAATGTAGTTCCAAGTTCTATCGCTATGGTTTGTGTCCTATGGAAGTAGCCCCAAGCAGAGACTGACGAGAATCACTTTCATTAAAAGGGGTTGCCAAGCTTTCAAAAAACTACAGATTTCCTGAAATCTCAGCAAACATTTTTTCAACCAATCTTGATGATACTGGCAGGTAATGATAAGTACACCAATCCCACTTCGCTCAGCAAATTTCGTTCTTCTAGGTTAAACCGTTCCTTTGCAGTAACCGTTTTCATATTTAGGTTTCACTCTGTTTTCTCCTATATGGATACATGTAGTTGGAACTCTAAATCAAACACGGTTTGTGCTAGCTCTTTGAAACTTGGCAAAATAATGTAGTTCCAAGTTCTATCGCTATGGTTTCTGTCCTATGGAAGTAGCCCCAAGCAGAGACTGACGAGTATCACTTTCATTGAAAGGGGTTGCCAAGCTTCCAAAAAACTACAGGTTTCCTGAAATCTCAGCAAACATTTTTTCACCCAATCTTGATGATACTGGCAGGTAATGATAAGTACACCAATCCCACTTGGCTCACCAAATTCCGTTCTTCTAGGTTAAACCGTTCCTTTGCAGTAACCGTTTTCATGTTTAGGTTTCACTCTGCTTTCTCCTATATGTATACATGTAGTTGGAACTCTAAATCAATCACGGTTTGTGCTAGCTCTTTGAAACTTGGCACAATAATGTAGTTCCAAGTTCTATCGCTATGGTTTGTGTTCTATTGAAGTAGCCCCAAGCAGAGACTGACGAGAATCACATTCATTGGAAGGGGTTCCCAAGCTTCCAAAAAAGTACGAGTTTCCTGAAATCTCAGCAAACATTTTTTCACCCAATCTTGATGGTACTTGCAGGTAATGATCAGTACACCAATCCCACTTGGCTCACCAAATTTCGTTCTTCTAGGTTAAACCGTTCCTTTGCAGTAACCGTTTTCATGTTTAGGTTTCACTCTGTTTTCTCCTATATGGATACATGTAGTTGGAACTCTAAATCAAACACGGTTTGTGCTAGCTCTTTGAAACTTGGCACAATAATGTAGTTCCAAGTTCTATCGCTATGGTTTGTGTCCTATGGAAGTAGCCCCAAGCAGAGACTGACGAGAATCACTTTCATTGAAAGGGGTTGCCAAGCTTTCAAAAAACTACAGGTTTCCTGAAATCTCAGCAAACATTTTTTCACCCAATCTTGATGATACTGGCAGGTAATGATCAGTACACCAATCCCACTTGGCTCACCAAATTTCCTTCTTCTAGGTTAAACCGTTCCTTTGCAGTAACCGTTTTCATGTTTAGGTTTCACTCTGTTTTCTCCTATATTCATACATGTAGTTGAAACTCTAAATCAAACACGGTTTGTGCTAGCTCTTTGAAACTTGGCACAATAATGTAGTTCCAAGTGCTATTGCTGTGGTTTGTGTGCTATTGAAGTAGCCCATGCAGAGACTGATGAGAATCACATTCATTGGAAGGGGTTCCCAAGGTTCCAAAAAACTACGAGTTTCCTGAAATCTCAGCAAACATTTTTTTCACCCAATCTTGATGATACTTGCAGGAAATGATCAGTACACCAATCCCACTTGGCTCACCAAATTTCATTCTTCTAGGTTAAACCGTTCCTTTGCAGTAACCGTTTTCATGTTTAGGTTTCACTCTGGTTTCTCCTATATGGATACATGTAGTTGGAACTCTAAATGAAACACGGTTTGTGCTAGCTCTTTGAAACTTGGCACAGTAATGTAGATCCAAGTTTTATCGCTATGGTTTGTGTGCTATTGAAGTAGCCCCAAGCAGAGACTGACGAGAATCACAAATATTGGAAGGGGTTCCCAAGCTTCCAAAAAACTACGAGTTTCCTGAAATCTCAGCAAACATTTTTTCACCCAATCTTGATGATACTTTCAGGTAATGATCAGTACACCAATCCCACTTTGCTTACCAAATTTCGTTCTTCTAGGTTAAACCGTTCCTTTGCAGTAACCGTTTTCATGTTTAGGTTTCACTCTGATTTCTCCTATATGGATACATGTACTTGGAACTCTATATCAAACACGGTTTGTGCTAGCTCTTTGAAACTTGGCACAATAATGTAGTTCCAAGTTCTATCGCTATGGTTTGTGTCCTATTGAAGTAGCCCCAAGCAGAGACTGACGAGAATCACATTCATTGGAAGGGGTTCCCAAGCTTCCAAAAAACTACGAGTTTCCTGAAATCTCAGCAAACATTTTTTCACCCAATATTGATGATACTTGCAGGTAATGAGCAGTACACCAGTCCCACTTGGCTCACCAAATTTCGTTCTTGTAGGTTAAACCGTTCCTTTGCAGTAACCGTTTTCATGTTTAGGTTTCACTCTGGTTTCTCCTATATGGATACATGTTGTTGGAACTCTAAATCAACACGGTTGTGCTAGCTCTTTGAAACTTGGCACAATAATGTAGTTCCAAGTTCTATCGCTATGGTTGTGTCCTATTGAAGTAGCCCATGCAGAGACTGACGAGAATCACATTCATTGGAAGGGGTTCCCAGGGTTCCAAAAAACTACGAGATTCCTGAAATCTCAGCAAACATTGTTTCACCCAATCTTGATGATACTTCAGGTAATGATAAGTACACCAGTCCCTTTTGGCTCACCAAATTTCGTTCTTCTAGGTTAAACCGTTCCTTTGCAGTAACCGGTTTTCATGTTTAGGTTTCACTCTGTTTTCTTCTATATGTATACAGTAGTTGGAACTCTAAATCAATCACGGTTTGTGCTAGCTCTTTGAAACTTGGCACAATAATGTAGTTCCAAGTTCTATCGCTATGGTTTGTGTCCTATTGAAGTAGCCCCAAGCAGAGACTGACGAGAATCACATTCATTGGAAGGGGTTCCCAAGCTTCCAAAAAACTACGAGTTTCCTGAAATCTCAGCAAACATTTTTTCACCCAATCTTGATGGTACTTGCAGGTAATGATCAGTACACCAATCCCACTTGGCTCACTAAATTTCGTTCTTCTAGGTTAAACCGTTCCTTTGCAGTAACCGTTTTCATGTTTAGGTTTCACTCTGTTTTCTCCTATATGGATACATGTAGTTGGAACTCTAAATCAAACACGGTTTGTGCTAGCTCTTTGAAACTTGGCACAATAATGTAGTTCCAAGTGCTATCGCTGTGGTTTGTGTCCTATTGAAGTAGCCCATGCAGAGACTGACGAGAATCACATTCATTGAAGGGGTTCCCAGGGTTCCAAAAAACTACGAGTTTCCTGAAATCTCAGCAAACATTGTTTCACCCAATCTTGATGATACTTCAGGTAATGATAAGTACACCAGTCCCTTTTGGCTCACCAAATTTTCGTTCTTCTAGGTTAAACCGTTCCTTTGCAGTAACCGTTTTCATGTTTAGGTTTCACTCTGTTTTCTCCTATATGGATACATGTAGTTGGAACTCTAAATCAAACACGGTTTGTGCTAGCTCTTTGAAACTTGGCACAATAATGTAGTTCCAATTCTATCGCTATGGTTTGTGTCCCTATGGAAGTAGCCCCAAGCAGAGACTGACGAGAATCACATTCATTGGAAGGGGTTCCCAAGCTTCCAAAAAACTACCAGTTTCCTGAAATCTCAGCAAAACATTTTTTCACCTAATCTTGATGGTACTTGCAGGTAATGATCAGTACACCAATCCCACTTGGCTCACCAAATTTCGTTCTTCTAGGTTAAACCGTTCCTTTGCAGTAACCGTTTTCATGTTTAGGTTTCACTCTGTTTTCTCCTATATGGATACATGTAGTTGGAACTCTAAATCAAACACGGTTTGTGCTAGCTCTTTGAAACTTGGCACAATAAGTAGTTCCAATTCTATCGCTATGGTTTGTGTCCTATGGAAGTAGCCCCAAAGCAGAGACTGACGAGAATCACATTCATTGGAAGGGGTTCCCAAGCTTCCAAAAAACTACGAGTTTCCTGAAATCTCAGCAAACATTTTTTTCACCCAATCTTGATGATACTTGCAGGTAATGATCAGTACACCAATCCCACTTTGCTTACCAAATGTTCGTTCTTCTAGGTTAACCGTACCTTTGCAGTAACCGTTTTCATGTTTAGGTTTCACTCTGATTTCTCCTATATGGATACATGTACTTGGAACTCTAAATCAAACACGGTTTGTGCTAGCTCTTTGAAACTTTGGCACAATAATGTAGTTCCAAGTTCTATCGCTATGGTTTGTGTCCTATGGATGTAGCCCCAAGCAGAGACTGACGAGAATCACATTCATTGGAAGGGTTCCCAGCTTCCAAAAATCTACGAGTTTCCTGAAATCTCAGCAAACATTTTTTCACCCAATCTTGATGATACTTGCAGGTAATGAGCAGTACACCAGTCCCACTTGGCTCACCAAATTTCGTTCTTGTAGGTTAAACCGTTCCTTTGCAGTAACCGTTTTCATGTTTAGGTTTCACTCTGGTTTCTCCTATATGGATATCATGTAGTTGGAACTCTAAATCCAAACACGGTTTGTGCTAGCTCTTTGAAACTTGGCACAATAATGTAGTTCCAAGTTCTATCGCTATGGTTTGTGTCCTATGGAAGTAGCCCCAAGCAGAGACTGACGAGAATCACTTTCATTGAAAGGGGTTGCCAAGCTTCCAAAAAACTACGAGTTTCCTGAAATCTCAGCAAACATTTTTTCACCCAATCTTGATGATACTTCAGGTAATGATAAGTACACCAGTCCCTTTTGGCTCACCAAATTTCGTTCTTCTTGGTTAAACCGTTCCTTTGCAGTAACCGTTTTCATGTTTAGGTTTCACTCTGTTTTCTCCTATATGTATACATGTAGTTGGAACCCTAAATCAATCACGGTTTGTGCTAGCTCTTTGAAACTTGGCACAATAATGTAGTTCCAAGTTCTATCGCTATGGTTTGTGTCCTATTGAAGTAGCCCCAAGCAGAGACTGACGAGAATCACATTCATTGGAAGGGGTTCCCAAGCTTCCAAAAACTATGAGTTTCCTGAAATCTCAGCAAACATTTTTTCACCCAATATTGATGGTACTTGCAGGTAATGATCAGTACACCAATCCCACTTGGCGCACTAAATTTCGTTCTTCTAGGTTAAACCGTTCCTTTGCAGTAACCGTTTTCATGTTTAGGTTTCACTCTGTTTTCTCCTATATGGATACATATAGTTGGAACTCTAAATCAAACACGGTTTGTGCTAGCTCTTTGAAATTTGGCACAATAATGTAGTTCCAAGTTCTATCGCTGTGGTTTGTGTCCTATTGAAGTAGCCCATGCAGAGACTGACGAGAATCACATTCATTGGAAGGGGTTCCCAGGGTTCCAAAAAACTACGAGTTTCCTGAAATCTCAGCAAACATTGTTTCACCCAATCTTGATGATACTTCAGGTAATGATAAGTACACCAGTCCCTTTTGGCTCACCAAATTTCGTTCTTCTAGGTTAAACCGTTCCTTTGCAGTAACCGTTTTCATGTTTAGGTTTCACTCTGTTTTCTCCTATATGTATACATGTAGTTGGAACTCTAAATCAATCACGGTTTGTGCTAGCTCTTTGAAACTTGGCACAATAATGTAGTTCCAAGTTCTATCGCTATGGTTTGTGTCCTATTGAAGTAGCCCCAAGCAGAGACTGACGAGAATCACATTCATTGGAAGGGGTTCCCAAGCTTCCAAAAAACTACGAGTTTCCTGAAATCTCAGCAAACATTTTTTCACCCAATCTTGATGGTACTTGCAGGTAATGATCAGTACACCAATCCCACTTGGCTCACTAAATTTCGTTCTTCTAGGTTAAACCGTTCCTTTGCAGTAACCGTTTTCATGTTTAGGTTTCACTCTGTTTTCTCCTATATGGATACATGTAGTTGGAACTCTAAATCAAACACGGTTTGTGCTAGCTCTTTGAAACTTGGCACAATAATGTAGTTCCAAGTGCTATCGCTGTGGTTTGTGTCCTATAGAAGTAGCCCATGCAGAGACTGACGAGAATCACATTCATTGGAAGGGGTTCCCAGGGTTCCAAAAAACTACGAGTTTCCTGAAATCTCAGCAAACATTGTTTCACCCAATCTTGATGATACTTCAGGTAATGATAAGTACACCAGTCCCTT
The DNA here is from genome assembly GCF_045843805.1 of Urocitellus parryii. Classification (NCBI taxonomy): domain Eukaryota; kingdom Metazoa; phylum Chordata; class Mammalia; order Rodentia; family Sciuridae; genus Urocitellus; species Urocitellus parryii. The sequence goes on along the minus strand of NW_027552807.1, from coordinate 21,165 downwards.
TTGGCTCACCAAATTTCGTTCTTCTAGGTTAAACCGTTCCTTTGCAGTAACCGTTTTCATGTTTAGGTTTCACTCTGTTTTCTCCTATATGTATACATGTAGTTGGAACTCTAAATCAATCACGGTTTGTGCTAGCTCTTTGAAACTTGGCACAATAATGTAGTTCCAAGTTCTATCGCTATGGTTTGTGTCCTATTGAAGTAGCCCCAAGCAGAGACTGACGAGAATCACATTCATTGGAAGGGGTTCCCAAGCTTCCAAAAAACTACGAGTTTCCTGAAATCTCAGCAAATATTTTTTCACCCAATATTGATGGTACTTGCAGGTAATGATCAGTACACCAATCCCACTTGGCTCACCAAATTTCGTTCTTCTAGGTTAAACCGTTCCTTTGCGGTAACCGTTTTCATGTTTAGGTTTCACTCTGTTTTCTCCTATATGGATACATGTATTTGGAACTCTAAATCAAACACGGTTTGTGCTAGCTCTTTGAAACTTGGCACAATAATGTAGTTCCAAGTGCTATCGCTGTGGTTTGTGTCCTATTGAAGTAGCCCATGCAGAGACTAACGAGAAGCACATTCATTGGAAGGGGTTCCCAAGGTTCCAAAAAACTACGAGTTTCCTGAAATCTCAGCAAACATTTTTTCACCCAATCTTGATGATACTTCAGGTAAAGATAAGTACACCAGTCCCTTTTGGCTCACCAAATTTCGTTCTTCTAGGTTAAACCGTTCCTTTGCAGTAACCGTTTTCATGTTTAGGTTTCACTCTGTTTTCTCCTATATGTATACATGTAGTTTGAACTCTAAATCAATCACGGTTTGTGCTAGCTCTTTGAAACTTGGCACAATAATGTAGTTCCAAGTTCTATCGCGATGGTTTGTGTCCTATTGAAGTAGCCCCAAGCAGAGACTGACGAGAATCACATTCATTGGAAGGGGTTCCCAAGCTTCCAAAAAACTACCAGTTTCCTGAAATCTCAGCAAACATTTTTTCACCTAATCTTGATGGTACTTGCAGGTAATGATCAGTACACCAATCCCACTTGGCTCACCAAATTTCGTTCTTCTAGGTTAAACCGTTCCTTTGCAGTAACTGTTTTCATGTTTAGGTTTCACTCTGTTTTCTCCTATATGGATACATGTAGTTGGAACTCTAAATCAAACACGGTTTGTGCTAGCTCTTTGAAACTTGGCACAATAATGTAGTTCCAATTCTATCGCTATGGTTTGTGTCCTATGTAAGTAGCCCCAAGCAGAGACTGACGAGAATCACTTTCATTGAAAGGGGTTGCCAAGCTTTCAAAAAACTACAGGTTTCCTGAAATCTCAGCAAACATTTTTTCACCCAATCTTGATGATACTGGCAGGTAATGATCAGTACACCAATCCCACTTGGCTCACCAAATTTCGTTCTTCTAGGTTAAACCGTTCCTTTGTAGTAACCGTTTTCATGTTTAGGTTTCACTCTGTTTTCTCCTATATGGATACATGTAGTTGGAACTCTAAATCAAACATGGTTTGTGCTAGCTCTTTGAAACTTGGCACAATAATGTAGTTCCAAGTGCTATTGCTGTGGTTTGTGTCCTATTGAAGTAGCCCATGCAGAGACTGATGAGAATCACATTCATTGAAGGGGTTCCCAAGGTTCCAAAAAACTACGAGTTTCCTGAAATCTCAGCAAACATTTTTTCACCCAATCTTGATGATACTTGCAGGAAATGATCAGTACACCAATCCCACTTGGCTCACCAAATTTCGTTCTTCTAGGTTAAACCGTTCCTTTGCAGTAACCGTTTTCATGTTTAGGTTTCACTCTGATTTCTCCTATATGGATACATGTACTTGGAACACTAAATCAAACACGGTTTGTGCTAGCTCTTTGAAACTTGGCACAATAATGTAGTTCCAAGTTCTATCGCTATGGTTTGTGTCCTATTGAAGTAGCCCCAAGCAGAGACTGACGAGAATCACATTCATTGGAAGGGGTTCCCAAGCTTCCAAAAAACTACGAGTTTCCTGAAATCTCAGCAAACATTTTTTCACCCAATCTTGATGATACTTGCAGGTAATGAGCAGTACACCAGTCCCACTTGGCTCACCAAATTTCGTTCTTGTAGGTTAAACCGTTCCTTTGCAGTAACCGTTTTCATGTTTAGGTTTCACTCTGGTTTCTCCTATATGGATACATGTAGTTGGAACTCTAAATCAAACACGGTTTGTGCTAGCTCTTTGAAACTTGGCACAATAATGTAGTTCCAAGTTCTATCGCTATGGTTTGTGTCCTATGGAAGTAGCCCCAAGCAGAGACTGACGAGAATCACTTTCATTGAAAGGGGTTGCCAAGCTTCCAAAAAACTACAGGTTTCCTGAAATCTCAGCAAACATTTTTTCACCCAATCTTGATGATACTGGCAGGTAATGATAAGTACACCAATCCCACTTGGCTCACCAAATTTCTTTCTTCTAGGTTAAACCGTTCCTTTGCAGTAACCGTTTTCATGTTTAGGTTTCACTCTGCTTTCTCCTATATGTATACATGTAGTTGGAACTCTAAATCAATCACGGTTTGTGCTAGCTCTTTGAAACTTATCACAATAATGTAGTTCCAAGTTCTATCGCTATGATTTGTGTCCTATTGAAGTAGCCCCAAGCAGAGACTGACGAGAATCACATTCAATGGAAGGGGTTCCCAAGCTTCCAAAAAACTACGAGTTTCCTGAAATCTCAGCAAACATTTTTTCACCCAATCTTGATGGTACTTGCAGGTAATGATCAGTACACCAATCCCACTTGGCTCACCAAATTTCGTTCTCCTAGGTTAAACCGTTCCTTTGCAGTAACCGTTTTCATGTTTAGGTTTCACTCTGTTTTCTCCTATATGGATACATGTAGTTGGAACTCTAAATCAAACACGGTTTGTGCTAGCTCTTTGAAACCTGGCACAATAATGTAGTTCCAAGTTCTATCGCTATGGTTTGTGTCCTATGGAAGTAGCCCCAAGCAGAGACTAACGAGAATCACTTTCATTGAAAGGGGTTGCCAAGCTTTCAAAAAACTACAGGTTTCCTGAAATCTCAGCAAACATTTTTTCACCCAATCTTGATGATACTGGCAGGTAATGATAAGTACAGCAATCCCACTTCGCTCACCAAATTTCGTTCTTCTAGGTTAAACCGTTCCTTTGCAGTAACCGTTTTCATATTTAGGTTTCACTCTGTTTTCTCCTATATGGATACATGTAGTTGGAACTCTAAATCAAACACGGTTTGTGCTAGCTCTTTGAAACGTGGCACAATAATGTAGTTCCAAGTTCTATCGCTATGGTTTGTGTCCTATGGAAGTAGCCCCAGGCAGAGACTGACGAGAATCACTTTCATTGAAAGGGGTTGCCAAGCTTCCAAAAAACTACAGGTTTCCTGAAATCTCAGCAAATATTTTTTCACCCAATCTTGATGATACTGGCAGGTAATGATCAGTACACCAATCCCACTTGGCTCACCAAATTTCGTTCTTCTAGGTTAAACCGTTCCTTTGCAGTAACCGTTTTCATGTTTAGGTTTCACTCTGCTTTCTCCTATATGGATACATGTAGTTGGAACTCTAAATCAAACACGGTTTCTGTTAGCTCTTTGAAACTTGGCACAATAATGTAGTTCCAAGTTCTATCGCTATGGTTTGTGTCCTATTGAAGTAGCCCAAAGCAGAGACTGAGGAGAATCACTTTCATTGAAAGGGGTTGCCAAGCTTCCAAAAAACTACGAGTTTCCTGAAATCTCAGCAAACATTTTTTCACCCAATCTTGATGGTACTTGCAGGTAATGATCAGTACACCAATCCCACTTGGCTCACCAAATTTCGTTCTTCTAGGTTAAACCGTTCCTTTGCAGTAACCGTTTTCATGTTTAGGTTTCACTCTGTTTTCTCCTATATGGATACATGTAGTTGGAACTCTAAATCAAACACGGTTTGTGCTAGCTCTTTGAAACTTGGCACAATAATGTAGTTCCAAGTTCTATCGCTATGGTTTGTGTCCTATGGAAGTAGCCCCAAGCAGAGACTGACGAGAATCACTTTCATTGAAAGGGGTTGCCAAGCTTTCAAAAAACTACAGGTTTCCTGAAATCTCAGCAAACATTTTTTCAGCCAATCTTGATGATACTGGCAGGTAATGATAAGTACACCAATCCCACTTCGCTCACGAAATTTCGTTCTTCTAGGTTAAACCGTTCCTTTGCAGTAACCGTTTTCATATTTAGGGTTTCACTCTGTTTTCTCCTATATGGATACATGTAGTTGGAACTCTAAATCAAACACGGTTTGTGCTAGCTCTTTGAAACTTGGCAAAATAATGTAGTTCCAAGTTCTATCGCTATGGTTTGTGTCCTATGGAAGTAGCCCCAAGCAGAGACTGACGAGAATCACTTTCATTGAAAGGGGTTGCCAAGCTTCCAAAAAACTACAGGTTTCCTGAAATCTCAGCAAACATTTTTTCACCCAATCTTGATGATACTGGCAGGTAATGATAAGTACACCAATCCCACTTGGCTCACCAAATTTCGTTCTTCTAGGTTAAACCGTTCCTTTGCAGTAACCGTTTTCATGTTTAGGTTTCACTCTGCTTTCTCCTATATGGATACATGTAGTTGGAACTCTAAATCAAACACGGTTTCTGTTAGCTCTTTGAAACTTGGCACAATAATGTAGTTCCAAGTTCTATCGCTATGGTTTCTGTCCTATTGAAGTAGCCCAAAGCAGAGACTGAGGAGAATCACTTTCATTGAAAGGGGTTGCCAAGCTTTCAAAAAACTACGAGTTTCCTGAAATCTCAGCAAACATTTTTTCACCCAATCTTGATGATACTGGCAGGTAATGATCAGTACACCAATCCCACTTGGCTCACCAAATTTCCTTCTTCTAGGTTAAACCGTTCCTTTGCAGTAACCGTTTTCATGTTTAGGTTTCACTCTGTTTTCTCCTATATGTATACATGTAGTTGGAACTCTAAATCAATCACGGTTTGTGCTAGCTCTTTGAAACTTGGCACAATAATGTAGTTCCAAGTTCTATCGCTATGGTTTGTGTCCTATTGAAGTACCCAAAGCAGAGACTGAGGAGAATCACTTTCATTGAAAGGGGTTGCCAAGCTTCCAAAAAACTACGAGTTTCCTGAAATCTCAGCAAACATTTTTTCACCCAATCTTGATGATACTTCAGGTAATGATAAGTACACCAGTCCCTTTTGGCTCACCAAATTTCGTTCTTCTTGGTTAAACCGTTCCTTTGCAGTAACCGTTTTCATGTTTAGGTTTCACTCTGTTTTCTCCTATATGTATACATGTAGTTGGAACCCTAAATCAACCACGGTTTGTGCTAGCTCTTTGAAACTTGGCACAATAATGTAGTTCCAAGTTCTATCGCTATGGTTTGTGTCCTATTGAAGTAGCCCCAAGCAGAGACTGACGAGAATCACATTCATTGGAAGGGGTTCCCAAGCTTCCAAAAAACTATGAGTTTCCTGAAATCTCAGCAAACATTTTTTCACCCAATATTGATGGTACTTGCAGGTAATGATCAGTACACCAATCCCACTTGGCTCACTAAATTTCGTTATTCTAGGTTAAACCGTTCCTTTGCAGTAACCGTTTTCATGTTTAGGTTTCACTCTGTTTTCTCCTATATGGATACATGTAGTTGGAACTCTAAATCAAACACGGTTTGTGCTAGCTCTTTGAAACTTGGCACAATAATGTAGTTCCAAGTGCTATCGCTGTGGTTTGTGTCCTATTGAAGTAGCCCATGCAGAGACTGACGAGAATCACATTCATTGGAAGGGGTTCCCAGGGTTCCAAAAAACTACGAGTTTCCTGAAATCTCAGCAAACATTGTTTCACCCAATCTTGATGATACTTCAGGTAATGATAAGTACACCAGTCCCTTTTGGCTCACCAAATTTCGTTCTTCTAGGTTAAACCGTTCCTTTGCAGTAACCGTTTTCATGTTTAGGTTTCACTCTGTTTTCTCCTATATGTATACATGTATTTGGAACTCTAAATCAATCACGGTTTGTGCTAGCTCTTTGAAACTTGGCACAATAATGTAGTTCCAAGTTCTATCGCTATGGTTTGTGTCCTATTGAAGTAGCCCCAAGCAGAGACTGACGAGAATCACATTCATTGGAAGGGGTTCCCAAGCTTCCAAAAAACTACGAGTTTCCTGAAATCTCAGCAAACATTTTTTCACCCAATCTTGATGGTACTTGCAGGTAATAATCAGTACACCAATCCCACTTGGCTCACCAAATTTCGTTCTTCTAGGTTAAACCGTTCCTTTGCAGTAACCGTTTTCATGTTTAGGTTTCACTCTGTTTTCTCCTATATGGATACATGTATTTGGAACTCTAAATCAAACACGGTTTGTGCTAGCTCTTTGAAACTTGGCACAATAATGTAGTTCCAAGTGCTATCGCTGTGGTTTGTGTCCTATTGAAGTAGCCCATGCAGAGACTGACGAGAAGCACATTCATTGGAAGGGGTTCCCAAGGTTTCCAAAAAACTACGAGTTTCCTGAAATCTCAGCAAACATTTTTTCACCCAATATTGATGATACTTCAGGTAAAGATAAGTACACCAGTCCCTTTTGGCTCACCAAATTTCGTTCTTCTAGGTTAAACCGTTCCTTTGCAGTAACCGTTTTCATGTTTAGGTTTCACTCTGTTTTCTCCTATATGTATACATGTAGTTGGAACTCTAAATCAATCACGGTTTGTGCTAGCTCTTTGAAACTTGGCACAATAATGTAGTTCCAAGTTCTATCGCTATGGTTTGTGTCCTATTGAAGTAGCCCCAAGCAGAGACTGACGAGAATCACATTCATTGGAAGGGGTTCCCAAGCTTCCAAAAAACTACGAGTTTCCTGAAATCTCAGCAAACATTTTTTCACCCAATCTTGATGGTACTTGCAGGTAATGATCAGTACACCAATCCCACTTGGCTCACCAAATTTCGTTCTTCTAGGTTAAACCGTTCCTTTGCAGTAACCGTTTTCATGTTTAGGTTTCACTCTGTTTTCTCCTATATGGATACATGTATTTGGAACTCTAAATCAAACACGGTTTGTGCTAGCTCTTTGAAACTTGGCACAATAATGTAGTTCCAAGTGCTATCGCTGTGGTTTGTGTCCTATTGAAGTAGCCCATGCAGAGACTGACGAGAAGCACATTCATTGGAAGGGGTTCCCAAGGTTCCAAAAAACTACGAGTTTCCTGAAATCTCAGCAAACATTTTTTCACCCAATCTTGATGATACTTCAGGTAAAGATAAGTACACCAGTCCCTTTTGGCTCACCAAATTTCGTTCTTCTAGGTTAAACCGTTCCTTTGCAGTAACCGTTTTCATGTTTAGGTTTCACTCTGTTTTCTCCTATATGTATACATGTAGTTTGAACTCTAAATCAATCACGGTTTGTGCTAGCTCTTTGAAACTTGGCACAATAATGTAGTTCCAAGTTCTATCGCTATGGTTTGTGTCCTATTGAAGTAGCCCCAAGCAGAGACTGACGAGAATCACATTCATTGGAAGGGGTTCCCAAGCTTCCAAAAAACTACCAGTTTCCTGAAATCTCAGCAAACATTTTTTCACCTAATCTTGATGGTACTTGCAGGTAATGATCAGTACACCAATCCCACTTGGCTCACCAAATTTCGTTCTTCTAGGTTAAACCGTTCCTTTGCAGTAACCGTTTTCATGTTTAGGTTTCACTCTGTTTTCTCCTATATGGATACATGTAGTTGGAACTCTAAATCAAACACGGTTTGTGCTAGCTCTTTGAAACTTGGCACAATAATGTAGTTCCAATTCTATTGCTATGGTTTGTGTGCTATTGAAGTAGCCCCCAAGCAGAGACTGACGAGAATCACTTTCATTGAAAGGGGTTGCCAAGCTTTCAAAAAACTACAGGTTTCCTGAAATCTCAGCAAACATTTTTTCACCCAATCTTGATGATACTGGCAGGTAATGATCAGTACACCAATCCCACTTGGCTCACCAAATTTCCTTCTTCTAGGTTAAACCGTTCCTTTGCAGTAACCGTTTTCATGTTTAGGTTTCACTCTGTTTTCTCCTATATTCATACATGTAGTTGGAACTCTAAATCAATCACGGTTTGTGCTAGCTCTTTGAAACTTGGCACAATAATGTAGTTCCAAGTTCTATCGCTATGGTTTGTGTCCTATTGAAGTAGCCCCAAGCAGAGACTGACGAGAATCACATTCATTGGAAGGGGTTCCCAAGCTTCCAAAAAACTACGAGTTTCCTGAAATCTCAGCAAACATTTTTTCACCCAATCTTGATGGTACTTGCAGGTAATGATCAGTACACCAATCCCACTTGGCTCACCAAATTTCGTTCTTCTAGGTTAAACCGTTCCTTTGCAGTAACCGTTTTCATGTTTAGGTTTCACTCTGTTTTCTCCTATATGGATACATGTATTTGGAACTCTAAATCAAACACGGTTTGTGCTAGCTCTTTGAAACTTGGCACAATAATGTAGTTCCAAGTGCTATCGCTGTGGTTTGTGTCCTATTGAAGTAGCCCATGCAGAGACTGACGAGAAGCACATTCATTGGAAGGGGTTCCCAAGGTTCCAAAAAACTACGAGTTTCCTGAAATCTCAGCAAACATTTTTTCACCCAATCTTGATGATACTTCAGGTAAAGATAAGTACACCAGTCCCTTTTGGCTCACCAAATTTCGTTCTTCTAGGTTAAACCGTTCCTTTGCAGTAACCGTTTTCATGTTTAGGTTTCACTCTGTTTTCTCCTATATGTATACATGTAGTTTGAACTCTAAATCAATCACGGTTTGTGCTAGCTCTTTGAAACTTGGCACAATAATGTAGTTCCAAGTTCTATCGCTATGGTTTGTGTACTATGGAAGTAGCCCCAAGCAGAGACTGACGAGAATCACATTCATTGGAAGGGGTTCCCAAGCTTCCAAAAAACTACCAGTTTCCTGAAATCTCAGCAAACATTTTTTCACCTAATCTTGATGGTACTTGCAGGTAATGATCAGTACACCAATCCCACTTGGCTCACCAAATTCGTTCTTCTAGGTTAAACCGTTCCTTTGCAGTAACCGTTTTCATGTTTAGGTTTCACTCTGTTTCTCCTATATGGATACATGTAGTTGGAACTCTAAATCAAACACGGTTTGTGCTAGCTCTTTGAAACTTGGCACAATAATGTAGTTCCAATTCTATTGCTATGGTTTGTGTCCTATGGAAGTAGCCCCAAGCAGAGACTGACGAGAATCACTTTCATTGAAAGGGGTTGCCAAGCTTTCAAAAAACTACAGGTTTCCTGAAATCTCAGCAAACATTTTTTCACCCAATCTTGATGATACTGGCAGGTAATGATCAGTACACCAATCCACTTGGCTCACCAAATTTCCTTCTTCTAGGTTAAACCGTTCCTTTGCAGTAACCGTTTTCATGTTTAGGTTTCACTCTGTTTTCTCCTATATTCATACATGTAGTTGGAACTCTAAATCAAACACGGTTTGTGCTAGCTCTTTGAAACTTGGCACAATAATGTAGTTCCAAGTGCTATTGCTGTGGTTTGTGTGCTATTGAAGTAGCCCATGCAGAGACTGATGAGAATCACATTCATTGGAAGGGGTTCCCAAGGTTCCAAAAAACTACGAGTTTCCTGAAATCTCAGCAAACATTTTTTTCACCCAATCTTGATGATACTTGCAGGAAATGATCAGTACACCAATCCCACTTGGCTCACCAAATTTCGTTCTTCTAGGTTAAACCGTTCCTTTGCAGTAACCGTTTTCATGTTTAGGTTTCACTCTGGTTTCTCCTATATGGATACATGTAGTTGGAACTCTAAATGAAACACGGTTTGTGCTAGCTCTTTTAAACTTGGCACAATAATGTAGATCCAAGTTTTATCGCTATGGTTTGTGTGCTATTGAAGTAGCCCAAGCAGAGACTGACGAGAATCACAAATATTGGAAGGGGTTCCCAAGCTTCCAAAAAACTACGAGTTTCCTGAAATCTCAGCAAACATTTTTTCACCCAATCTTGATGATACTTTCAGGTAATGATCAGTACACCAATCCCACTTTGCTTACCAAATTTCGTTCTTCTAGGTTAAACCGTTCCTTTGCAGTAACCGTTTTCATGTTTAGGTTTCACTCTGATTTCTCCTATATGGATACATGTACTTGGAACTCTATATCAAACACGGTTTGTGCTAGCTCTTTGAAACTTGGCACAATAATGTAGTTCCAAGTTCTATCGCTATGGTTTGTGTCCTATTGAAGTAGCCCCAAGCAGAGACTGACGAGAATCACATTCATTGGAAGGGGTTCCCAAGCTTCCAAAAAACTACGAGTTTCCTGAAATCTCAGCAAACATTTTTTCACCCAATATTGATGATACTTGCAGGTAATGAGCAGTACACCAGTCCCACTTGGCTCACCAAATTTCGTTCTTGTAGGTTAAACCGTTCCTTTGCAGTAACCGTTTTCATGTTTAGGTTTCACTCTGGTTTCTCCTATATGGATACATGTAGTTGGAACTCTAAATCAACACGGTTTGTGCTAGCTCTTTGAAACTTGGCACAATAATGTAGTTCCAAGTTCTATCGCTATGGTTTGTGTCCTATGGAAGTAGCCCCAAGCAGAGACTGACGAGAATCACTTTCATTGAAAGGGGTTGCCAAGCTTCCAAAAAACTACGAGTTTCCTGAAATCTCAGCAAACATTTTTCACCCAATCTTGATGATACTTCAGGTAATGATAAGTACACCAGTCCCTTTTGGCTCACCAAATTTCGTTCTTCTTGGTTAAACCGTTCCTTTGCAGTAACCGTTTTCATGTTTAGGTTTCACTCTGTTTTCTCCTATATGTATACATGTAGTTGGAACCCTAAATCAATCACGGTTTGTGCTAGCTCTTTGATCCTTGGCACAATAATGTAGTTCCAAGTTCTATCGCTATGGTTTGTGTCCTATTGAAGTAGCCCCAAGCAGAGACTGACGAGAATCACATTCATTGGAAGGGGTTCCCAAGCTTCCAAAAAACTATGAGTTTCCTGAAATCTCAGCAAACATTTTTTCACCCAATATTGATGGTACTTGCAGGTAATGATCAGTACACCAATCCCACTTGGCTCACTAAATTTCGTTCTTCTAGGTTAAACCGTTCCTTTGCAGTAACCGTTTTCATGTTTAGGTTTCACTCTGTTTTCTCCTATATGGATACATGTAGTTGGAACTCTAAATCAAACACGTTTGTGCTAGCTCTTTGAAACTTGGCACAATAATGTAGTTCCAAGTGCTATCGCTGTGGTTTGTGTCCTATTGAAGTAGCCCATGCAGAGACTGACGAGAATCACATTTATTTGAAGGGGTTCCCAGGGTTCCAAAAAACTACGAGATTCCTGAAATCTCAGCAAACATTGTTTCACCCAATCTTGATGATACTTCAGGTAATGATAAGTACACCAGTCCCTTTTGGCTCACCAAATTTCGTTCTTCTAGGTTAAACCGTTCCTTTGCAGTAACCGTTTTCATGTTTAGGTTTCACTCTGTTTTCTTCTATATGTATACATGTAGTTGGAACTCTAAATCAATCACGGTTTGTGCTAGCTCTTTGAAACTTGGCACAATAATGTAGTTCCAAGTTCTATCGCTATGGTTTGTGTCCTATTGAAGTAGCCCCAAGCAGAGACTGACGAGAATCACATTCATTGGAAGGGGTTCCCAAGCTTCCAAAAAACTACGAGTTTCCTGAAATCTCAGCAAACATTTTTTCACCCAATCTTGATGGTACTTGCAGGTAATGATCAGTACACCAATCCCACTTGGCTCACTAAATTTCGTTCTTCTAGGTTAAACCGTTCCTTTGCAGTAACCGTTTTCATGTTTAGGTTTCACTCTGTTTTCTCCTATATGGATACATGTATTTGGAACTCTAAATCAAACACGGTTTGTGCTAGCTCTTTGAAACTTGGCACAATAATGTAGTTCCAAGTGCTATCGCTGTGGTTTGTGTCCTATTGAAGTAGCCCATGCAGAGACTGACGAGAAGCACATTCATTGGAAGGGGTTCCCAAGGTTCCAAAAAACTACGAGTTTCCTGAAATCTCAGCAAACATTTTTTCACCCCAATCTTGATGATACTTCAGGTAAAGATAAGTACACCAGTCCCTTTTGGCTCACCAAATTTCGTTCTTCTAGGTTAAACCGTTCCTTTGCAGTAACCGTTTTCATGTTTAGGTTTCACTCTGTTTTCTCCTATATGTATACATGTAGTTTGAACTCTAAATCAATCACGGTTTGTGCTAGCTCTTTGAAACTTGGCACAATAATGTAGTTCCAAGTTCTATCGCTATGGTTTGTGTCCTATTGAAGTAGCCCCAAGCAGAGACTGACGAGAATCACATTCATTGGAAGGGGTTCCCAGCTTCCAAAAAACTACCAGTTTCCTGAAATCTCAGCAAACATTTTTTCACCTAATCTTGATGGTACTTGCAGGTAATGATCAGTACACCAATCCCACTTGGCTCACCAAATTTCGTTCTTCTAGGTTAACCGTTCCTTTGCAGTAACCGTTTTCATGTTTAGGTTTCACTCTGTTTTCTCCTATATGGATACATGTAGTTGGAACTCTAAATCAAACACGGTTTGTGCTAGCTCTTTGAAACTTGGCACAATAATGTAGTTCCAATTCTATCGCTATGGTTTGTGTCCTATGGAAGTAGCCCCAAGCAGAGACTGACGAGAATCACATTCATTGGAAGGGGTTCCCAAGCTTCCAAAAAACTACCAGTTTCCTGAAATCTCAGCAAACATTTTTTCACCTAATCTTGATGGTACTTGCAGGTAATGATCAGTACACCAATCCCACTTGGCTCACCAAATTTCGTTCTTCTAGGTTAAACCGTTCCTTTGCAGTAACCGTTTTCATGTTTAGGTTTCACTCTGTTTTCTCCTATATGGATACATGTAGTTGGGAACTCTAAATCAAACACGGTTTGTGCTAGCTCTTTGAAACTTGGCACAATAATGTAGTTCCAATTCTATCGCTATGGTTTGTGTCCTATGGAAGTAGCCCCAAGCAGAGACTGACGAGAATCACATTCATTGGAAGGGGTTCCCAAGCTTCCAAAAAACTACGAGTTTCCTGAAATCTCAGCAAACATTTTTTCACCCAATCTTGATGATACTTGCAGGTAATGATCAGTACACCAATCCCACTTTGCTTACCAAATTTCGTTCTTCTAGGTTAAACCGTACCTTTGCAGTAACCGTTTTCATGTTTAGGTTTCACTCTGATTTCTCCTATATGGATACATGTACTTGGAACTCTAAATCAAACACGGTTTGTGCTAGCTCTTTGAAACTTGGCACAATAATGTAGTTCCAAGTTCTATCGCTATGGTTTGTGTCCTATTGAAGTAGCCCCAAGCAGAGACTGACGAGAATCACATTCATTGGAAGGGGTTCCCAAGCTTCCAAAAAACTACGAGTTTCCTGAAATCTCAGCAAACATTTTTTCACCCAATCTTGATGATACTTGCAGGTAATGAGCAGTACACCAGTCCCACATGGCTCACCAAATTTCGTTCTTGTAGGTTAAACCGTTCCTTTGCAGTAACCGTTTTCATGTTTAGGTTTCACTCTGGTTTCTCCTATATGGATACATGTAGTTGGAACTCTAAATCAAACACGGTTTGTGCTAGCTCTTTGAAACTTGGCACAATAATGTAGTTCCAAGTTCTATCGCTATGGTTTGTGTCCTATGGAAGTAGCCCCAAGCAGAGACTGACGAGAATCACTTTCATTGAAAGGGGTTGCCAAGCTTCCAAAAAACTACGAGTTTCCTGAAATCTCAGCAAACATTTTTTCACCCAATCTGATGATACTTCAGGTAATGATAAGTACACCAGTCCCTTTTGGCTCACCAAATTTCGTTCTTCTTGGTTAAACCGTTCCTTTGCAGTAACCGTTTTCATGTTTAGGTTTCACTCTGTTTTCTCCTATATGTATACATGTAGTTGGAACCCTAAATCAATCACGGTTTGTGCTAGCTCTTTGAAACTTGGCACAATAATGTAGTTCCAAGTTCTATCGCTATGGTTTGTGTCCTATTGAAGTAGCCCCAAGCAGAGACTGACGAGAATCACATTCATTGGAAGGGGTTCCCAAGCTTCCAAAAAACTATGAGTTTCCTGAAATCTCAGCAAACATTTTTTCACCCAATATTGATGGTACTTGCAGGTAATGATCAGTACACCAATCCCACTTGGCGCACTAAATTTCGTTCTTCTAGGTTAAACCGTTCCTTTGCAGTAACCGTTTTCATGTTTAGGTTTCACTCTGTTTTCTCCTATATGGATACATATAGTTGGAACTCTAAATCAAACACGGTTTGTGCTAGCTCTTTGAAATTTGGCACAATAATGTAGTTCCAAGTTCTATCGCTGTGGTTTGTGTCCTATTGAAGTAGCCCATGCAGAGACTGACGAGAATCACATTCATTGGAAGGGGTTCCCAGGTTTCCAAAAAACTAGGAGTTTCCTGAAATCTCAGCAAACATTGTTTCACCCAATCTTGATGATACTTCAGGTAATGATAAGTACACCAGTCCCTTTTGGCTCACCAAATTTCGTTCTTCTAGGTTAAACCGTTCCTTTGCAGTAACCGTTTTCATGTTTAGGTTTCACTCTGTTTTCTCCTATATGTATACATGTAGTTGGAACTCTAAATCAATCACGGTTTGTGCTAGCTCTTTGAAACTTGGCACAATAATGTAGTTCCAAGTTCTATCTCTATGGTTTGTGTCCTATTGAAGTAGCCCCAAGCAGAGACTGACGAGAATCACATTCATTGGAAGGGGTTCCCAAGCTTCCAAAAAACTACGAGTTTCCTGAAATCTCAGCAAACATTTTTTCACCCAATCTTGATGGTACTTGCAGGTAATGATCAGTACACCAATCCCACTTGGCTCACTAAATTTCGTTCTTCTAGGTTAAACCGTTCCTTTGCAGTAACCGTTTTCATGTTTAGGTTTCACTCTGTTTTCTCCTATATGGATACATGTAGTTGGAACTCTAAATCAAACACGGTTTGTGCTAGCTCTTTGAAACTTGGCACAATAATGTAGTTCCAATTCTATCGCTATGGTTTGTGTCCTATGGAAGTAGCCCCAAGCAGAGACTGACGAGAATCACATTCATTGGAAGGGGTTCCCAAGCTTCCAAAAAACTACCAGTTTCCTGAAATCTCAGCAAACATTTTTTCACCCTAATCTTGATGGTACTTGCAGGTAATGATCAGTACACCAATCCCACTTGGCTCACCAAATTTCGTTCTTCTAGGTTAAACCGTTCCTTTGCAGTAACCGTTTTCATGTTTAGGTTTCACTCTGTTTTCTCCTATATGGATACATGTAGTTGGAACTCTAAATCAAACACGGTTTGTGCTAGCTCTTTGAAACTTGGCACAATAATGTAGTTCCAATTCTATCGCTATGGTTTGTGTCCTATGGAAGTAGCCCCAAGCAGAGACTGACGAGAATCACATCATTGGAAGGGGTTCCCAAGCTTCCAAAAAACTACGAGTTTCCTGAAATCTCAGCAAACATTTTTTCACCCAATCTTGATGATACTTGCAGGTAATGATCAGTACACCAATCCCACTTTGCTTACCAAATTTCGTTCTTCTAGGTTAAACCGTACCTTTGCAGTAACCGTTTTCATGTTTAGGTTTCACTCTGATTTCTCCTATATGGATACATGTACTTGGAACTCTAAATCAAACACGGTTTGTGCTAGCTCTTTGAAACTTGGCACAATAATGTAGTTCCAAGTTCTATCGCTATGGTTTGTGTCCTATTGAAGTAGCCCCAAGCAGAGACTGACGAGAATCACATTCATTGGAAGGGGTTCCCAAGCTTCCAAAAAACTACGAGTTTCCTGAAATCTCAGCAAACATTTTTTCACCCAATCTTGATGATACTTGCAGGTAATGAGCAGTACACCAGTCCCACATGGCTCACCAAATTTCGTTCTTGTAGGTTAAACCGTTCCTTTGCAGTAACCGTTTTCATGTTTAGGTTTCACTCTGGTTTCTCCTATATGGATACATGTAGTTGGAACTCTAAATCAAACACGGTTTGTGCTAGCTCTTTGAAACTTGGCACAATAATGTAGTTCCAAGTTCTATCGCTATGGTTTGTGTCCTATGGAAGTAGCCCCAAGCAGAGACTGACGAGAATCACTTTCATTGGAAAGGGGTTGCCAAGCTTCCAAAAAACTACGAGTTTCCTGAAATCTCAGCAAACATTTTTTCACCCAATCTTGATGATACTTCAGGTAATGATAAGTACACAGTCCCTTTTGGCTCACCAAATTTCGTTCTTCTTGGTTAAACCGTTCCTTTGCAGTAACCGTTTTCATGTTTAGGTTTCACTCTGTTTTCTCCTATATGTATACATGTAGTTGGAACCCTAAATCAATCACGGTTTGTGCTAGCTCTTTGAAACTTGGCACAATAATGTAGTTCCAAGTTCTATCGCTATGGTTTGTGTCCTATTGAAGTAGCCCCAAGCAGAGACTGACGAGAATCACATTCATTGGAAGGGGTTCCCAAGCTTCCAAAAAACTATGAGTTTCCTGAAATCTCAGCAAACATTTTTCACCCAATATTGATGGTACTTGCAGGTAATGATCAGTACACCAATCCCACTTGGCGCACTAAATTTCGTTCTTCTAGGTTAAACCGTTCCTTTGCAGTAACCGTTTTCATGTTTAGGTTTCACTCTGTTTTCTCCTATATGGATACATATAGTTGGAACTCTAAATCAAACACGGTTTGTGCTAGCTCTTTGAAATTTGGCACAATAATGTAGTTCCAAGTTCTATCGCTGTGGTTTGTGTCCTATTGAAGTAGCCCATGCAGAGACTGACGAGAATCACATTCATTGGAAGGGGTTCCCAGGTTTCCAAAAAACTAGGAGTTTCCTGAAATCTCAGCAAACATTGTTTCACCCAATCTTGATGATACTTCAGGTAATGATAAGTACACCAGTCCCTTTTGGCTCACCAAATTTCGTTCTTCTAGGTTAAACCGTTCCTTTGCAGTAACCGTTTTCATGTTTAGGTTTCACTCTGTTTTCTCCTATATGTATACATGTAGTTGGAACTCTAAATCAATCACGGTTTGTGCTAGCTCTTTGAAACTTGGCACAATAATGTAGTTCCAAGTTCTATCTCTATGGTTTGTGTCCTATTGAAGTAGCCCCAAGCAGAGACTGACGAGAATCACATTCATTGGAAGGGGTTCCCAAGCTTCCAAAAAACTACGAGTTTCCTGAAATCTCAGCAAACATTTTTTCACCCAATCTTGATGGTACTTGCAGGTAATGATCAGTACACCAATCCCACTTGGCTCACTAAATTTCGTTCTTCTAGGTTAAACCGTTCCTTTGCAGTAACCGTTTTCATGTTTAGGTTTCACTCTGTTTTCTCCTATATGGATACATGTAGTTGGAACTCTAAATCAAACACGGTTTGTGCTAGCTCTTTGAAACTTGGCACAATAATGTAGTTCCAAGTGCTATCGCTGTGGTTTGTGTCCTATTGAAGTAGCCCATGCAGAGACTGACGAGAATCACATTCATTGGAAGGGGTTCCCAGGGTTCCAAAAAACTACGAGTTTCCTGAAATCTCAGCAAACATTGTTTCACCCAATCTTGATGATACTTCAGGTAATGATAAGTACACCAGTCCCTTTTGGCTCACCAAATTTCGTTCTTCTAGGTTAAACCGTTCCTTTGCAGTAACCGTTTTCATGTTTAGTTTCACTCTGTTTTCTCCTATATGTATACATGTAGTTGGAACTCTAAATCAATCACGGTTTGTGCTAGCTCTTTGAAACTTGGCACAATAATGTAGTTCCAAGTTCTATCGCTATGGTTTGTGTCCTATTGAAGTAGCCCAAGCAGAGACTGACGAGAATCACATTCATTGGAAGGTGTTCCCAAGCTTCCAAAAAACTACGAGTTTCCTGAAATCTCAGCAAATATTTTTTCACCCAATATTGATGGTACTTGCAGGTAATGATCAGTACACAATCCCACTTGGCTCACCAAATTTCGTTCTTCTAGGTTAAACCGTTCCTTTGCAGTAACCGTTTTCATGTTTAGGTTTCACTCTGTTTTCTCCTATATGGATACATGTATTTGGAACTCTAAATCAAACACGGTTTGTGCTAGCTCTTTGAAACTTGGCACAATAATGTAGTTCCAAGTGCTATCGCTGTGGTTGTGTCCTATTGAAGTAGCCCATGCAGAGACTAACGAGAAGCACATTCATTGGAAGGGGTTCCCAAGGTTCCAAAAAACTACGAGTTTCCTGAATCTCAGCAAACATTTTTTCACCCAATCTTGATGATACTTCAGGTAAAGATAAGTACACCAGTCCCTTTTGGCTCACCAAATTTCGTTCTTCTAGGTTAAACCGTTCCTTTGCAGTAACCGTTTTCATGTTTAGGTTTCACTCTGTTTTCTCCTATATGTATACATGTAGTTTGAACTCTAAATCAATCACGGTTTGTGCTAGCTCTTTGAAACTTGGCACAATAATGTAGTTCCAAGTTCTATCGCTATGGTTTGTGTCTATTGAAGTAGCCCCAAGCAGAGACTGACGAGAATCACATTCATTGGAAGGGGTTCCCAAGCTTCCAAAAAACTACCAGTTTCCTGAAATCTCAGCAAACATTTTTTCACCTAATCTTGATGGTACTTGCAGGTAATGATCAGTACACCAATCCCACTTGGCTCACCAAATTTCGTTCTTCTAGGTTAAACCGTTCCTTTGCAGTAACCGTTTTCATGTTTAGGTTTCACTCTGTTTTCTCCTATATGGATACATGTAGTTGGAACTCTAAATCAAACACGGTTTGTGCTAGCTCTTTGAAACTTGGCACAATAATGTAGTTCCAATTCTATCGCTATGGTTTGTGTCCTATGGAAGTAGCCCCAAGCAGAGACTGACGAGAATCACTTTCATTGAAAGGGGTTGCCAAGCTTTCAAAAAACTACAGGTTTCCTGAAATCTCAGCAAACATTTTTTCACCCAATCTTGATGATACTGGCAGGTAATGATCAGTACACCAATCCCACTTGGCTCACCAAATTTCGTTCTTCTAGGTTAAACCGTTCCTTTGCAGTAACCGTTTTCATGTTTAGGTTTCACTCTGTTTTCTCCTATATGGATACATGTAGTTGGAACTCTAAATCAAACATGGTTTGTGCTAGCTCTTTGAAACTTGGCACAATAATGTAGTTCCAAGTGCTATTGCTGTGGTTTGTGTCCTATTGAAGTAGCCCATGCAGAGACTGATGAGAATCACATTCATTGAAGGGGTTCCCAAGGTTCCAAAAAACTACGAGTTTCCTGAAATCTCAGCAAACATTTTTTCACCCAATCTTGATGATACTTGCAGGAAATGATCAGTACACCAATCCCACTTGGCTCACCAAATTTCGTTCTTCTAGGTTAAACCGTTCCTTTGCAGTAACCGTTTTCATGTTTAGGTTTCACTCTGATTTCTCCTATATGGATACATGTACTTGGAACTCTAAATCAAACACGGTTTGTGCTAGCTCTTTGAAACTTGGCACAATAATGTAGTTCCAAGTTCTATCGCTATGGTTTGTGTCCTATTGAAGTAGCCCCAAGCAGAGACTGACGAGAATCACATTCATTGGAAGGGGTTCCCAAGCTTCCAAAAAACTACGAGTTTCCTGAAATCTCAGCAAACATTTTTTCACCCAATCTTGATGATACTTGCAGGTAATGAGCAGTACACCAGTCCCACTTGGCTCACCAAATTTCGTTCTTGTAGGTTAAACCGTTCCTTTGCAGTAACCGTTTTCATGTTTAGGTTTCACTCTGGTTTCTCCTATATGGATACATGTAGTTGGAACTCTAAATCAAACACGGTTTGTGCTAGCTCTTTGAAACTTGGCACAATAATGTAGTTCCAAGTTCTATCGCTATGGTTTGTGTCCTATGGAAGTAGCCCCAAGCAGAGACTGACGAGAATCACTTTCATTGAAAGGGGTTGCCAAGCTTCCAAAAAACTACAGGTTTCCTGAAATCTCAGCAAACATTTTTTCACCCAATCTTGATGATACTGGCAGGTAATGATAAGTACACCAATCCCACTTGGCTCACCAAATTTCTTTCTTCTAGGTTAAACCGTTCCTTTGCAGTAACCGTTTTCATGTTTAGGTTTCACTCTGCTTTCTCCTATATGTATACATGTAGTTGGAACTCTAAATCAATCACGGTTTGTGCTAGCTCTTTGAAACTTATCACAATAATGTAGTTCCAAGTTCTATCGCTATGATTTGTGTCCTATTGAAGTAGCCCCAAGCAGAGACTGACGAGAATCACATTCAATGGAAGGGGTTCCCAAGCTTCCAAAAAACTACGAGTTTCCTGAAATCTCAGCAAACATTTTTTCACCCAATCTTGATGGTACTTGCAGGTAATGATCAGTACACCAATCCCACTTGGCTCACCAAATTTCGTTCTCCTAGGTTAAACCGTTCCTTTGCAGTAACCGTTTTCATGTTTAGGTTTCACTCTGTTTTCTCCTATATGGATACATGTAGTTGGAACTCTAAATCAAACACGGTTTGTGCTAGCTCTTTGAAACCTGGCACAATAATGTAGTTCCAAGTTCTATCGCTATGGTTTGTGTCCTATGGAAGTAGCCCCAAGCAGAGACTAACGAGAATCACTTTCATTGAAAGGGTTGCCAAGCTTTCAAAAAACTACAGGTTTCCTGAAATCTCAGCAAACATTTTTTCACCCAATCTTGATGATACTGGCAGGTAATGATAAGTACAGCAATCCCACTTCGCTCACCAAATTTCGTTCTTCTAGGTTAAACCGTTCCTTTGCAGTAACCGTTTTCATATTTAGGTTTCACTCTGTTTTCTCCTATATGGATACATGTAGTTGGAACTCTAAATCAAACACGGTTTGTGCTAGCTCTTTGAAACTTGGCACAATAATGTAGTTCCAAGTTCTATCGCTATGGTTTGTGTCCTATGGAAGTAGCCCCAGGCAGAGA